>NC_025995.2:68520285-68587441 GCF_000442705.2 Elaeis guineensis | reverse complement strand
TGTATCTGATCTCTGTGGATCTCCACATGAGCTCTCGATCTGATCGACTCCTCACGAGTGCTAGCTCATTGTAGAGCCCTTTTGACGGTGGATGCTGATCGAATCCTTCGATCGATGTCTGTCGATTCTTTGGATGCTCCAGATCAACAGACATGTTTGAGAGGATGTTGGAGATCTCGAGATTTTGTGGGCTCACGACACTCGTAGCTCACTTTCTCACTTCCCGAATCCCAGACTAAAACTCTAGAGAACTCACCGAAAACCTTGCACCCACTTTTCTTCTTTTCTTTCTTTTTTTCTCTTGGAAGGATATGGACTTCCTTTCACGCACAAGACTTCTCATGCCCCAGAAGTTTTCTCCAAAATCTTCTTCTTCTTCTTCTTCTTTTTTGTTGCACGCCCCACTCTTCTCCTTTTATAATAACGTCAAAAGTCTTATCCAAAAGAAAGGATAAGGATGAGTAATTGCACAATTGAATTCAAATCAAATTTTGAATTCAAATGGACATCAACTCATCCCATATCTTAAAGATGTGAGGCGGTTAAATTGTGCATGGAGTGATTTCATGAGAAACTTTTCTCATGTAATAAATGGAGCGTAAAAAAGGATAAGGCACAAAAATTGATTGCCCATTCAAATTCAAACTTTATTTTGAATTTAAATGGCCAACCAATCATCCTTATCCATTCATTTGGCACATTAATGTGGGGCATGGAGAGGGCTTGGCGTGAGGAAATAATTCATGAGAAGTTCCTTCTCATGAATTCAAATGGAAGTGAGGTGGCGCATGGAGATTGGGTCAAGGTGGTTTAATTATTTAAACCAACCTAATTGAACCAAATAATTTAGGTCCAATTAGATTAATTTAAATCCAACTAAATTAGGCTTAATTAGGCTCAATAAAATCCTAATCAAATCAGGAATTGATTAAGCCCAACCCCTGATCAAATCAGGGACCAAACCATCTCGACGATTAGGTCAACTCAACCTAATCGGGTCAAACCCAACTGAATCCAATTCAATTGGACTTGATCCAAAAATAATTACTCAATCAAATTGAGTTAATTAGCGATCAAATTACTAATTAAACTCTCATAAATACTGAGTCCAAATCCGATGGGCAATCGGGCATCAGAATTCATCGATATGTAACCCTGATCGAAAAGTCCCAACTAGTGGGACTCTTGACCCGGTACCTATAATGTGTGGAACTCGTGATCAGAGAATCCTGATTTTCGATCACTGAGTCCCAAATATGTAGGATTCTACACCAGCCATCAGATCAGATAGGAACCTCTAATGTGTGTGACCCCGCAGGTTCGAACGTAAGCCGGTAGCACAGGAACCAATTCCTATACTAATCGAAGTGACCATCTAGCAATGGTACCCGACGTCCGAATAGGTCGAAGAGTCGCAATCGCAATACTTAGAACCTACATGAATATGGTTACTGTATAATTCATCCTTTTGACCCCTGTGTTTAGGATGACTAGGGTTAAACTATCAACCCTGATCAGATCATCCGAATCGTGCTCAACTCAAACAGTCCTGTGACTCCTCACAAGGACTACCCTGGCCAAGGTTTTGCTAAATTGAAACACGACTGTACACAGCTCCTAAACTGGAGTGGTCAATCCTATCTTGACACACGCATCGACAAGTCAGTACTTGACTACACCCAGCAGCCTTCCGTCACTGAATTAGAAATTCAGGTAGTCCAGTGCCTAAGTGTAGTGAGTTGCTTGCAAGTCACCATGGTGGTCTCAGATCGGAGGGAATTTATACCCATATTCCATCGGAGCAAATCTTGACAGCAGAAATAGTTTCAGAGTAGGTCACGTTCAGTGCAGATGTACCCTTATATTTCACATGTATGCCATACCAGTGTTTCCACACTCATTGGTTAAGAGGACAACCAACCTATATGGCACACAACGATCTATGCTTGATAAACGTTATCATCCTTGGTAACAACATATCATTTGGTCGCGATCAGATTTAAGGACTAAATGATAAATCCTCCTTTGTCGAGTCTAAATTGTCCTAAGGACTTCACCACAACATAGGAGTTCATTAGAAGATGAAACATTTTGTGATGAAAAATATCAAAATAATTTTTATTAATTCATAATTCATGTACATATATAAAAATGAGCACAACCGTCAACAGGCTGACGATTGGCTTCGGGACACTATTCTCAACAATCTTCCACTTGGCCTAAAGTCAATCGGTGCAGTATCTAATACCCATCTTCAACTTGTAGTCGTCGAACTCCTTCACCGCAATGGCTTTAGTGAATGGGTCGGCCAGGTTCTCCTTTCCATCGATCTTCTGAAGGTTGATGTCACCTCGATCCATAATTTCCCGGATGAGATGGTAGCGGCATAGAATATGCTTCGTTCGTTGGTGTGCCTTGGGTTCCTTCGCCTGAGTAATGGCTCCAGAGCTATCACAGTAGAGCAGAACTGGACCAACAAGGGAGGGTGCTACTCCGAGCTCGATGATGAATTTTCTCAGCCACACGCTTCTTTGGCAGCATCTGATGCAGCGACATACTCTGCCTCGCAAACTGAATCAGCCACTGTGTGCTGCTTGGAACTTTTCCAGCAGATAGCCCCACCATTAAGGGTAAAAATAAATTCTGACACACTTTTGCTGTCATCGTGATCAGACTGGAAACTAGAGTCTGTAAACCCTATAAGTCTCAAGTCCGATTCACCATAAACAAGCCACTAGTCCTTAGTATTTCTTAAATACTTCAGGATGATTTTAACAACCTTTCAGTGATTCTCCCTTGGATCAGATTGGTATCTACTCACTACCCTTAGTGAGTATGCCACATCTGGTCGTGTATATGTCATGGCGTACATGATAGATCCCACTGCCGAAGCATATGGAATCTTACCCATACGCTCTGTCTCTTGAGGTGTTGTCGAACAATCCCTCTTTGAGAGAGAAATTCTATGGCCTATCGGAAGATAGCCTTTCTTGGAATTCTCCATGCTGAACCTCTTCAGCATAGTATCAATGTACGTGGACTGAGATAAACCAAGCAACCTTTTAGATCTATCCCTATAGATCCTCATCCCTAGGATGTAGGAAGCTTCTCCCAGATCCTTCATGGAGAACTGTGACGACAGCCAAATCTTTATTCCCTATAATACAGGAACATCATTCCCGATTAAGAGAATGTCATCCACATACAATATAAGAAATACTACTACTGGACCATTAGCCCACTTATAAATATAGGGCTCTTCTCCATTCTTAACGAAGCCATACGTCTTGATCGTCCTATCAAAATGTATGTTCCAACTTCGGGATGCCTGCTTAAGTCCATAAATGGACCTCTGTAGTCTGCACACCTTAGACTCATCTGTGGATGTGAATCCTTCAGGTTGTATCATATACACCTCTTCATCCAGCTCTCTATTTAGGAAAGCTGTCTTCACATCCATCTGTCAGATTTCATAGTCCAGATGGGCAGCTATTGCAAGCATAATCTAAATGGATTTGAGCATTGCCACAGAAGAAAATATCTCGTCATAGTCTATACCATAACGTTGATGATATCACTTGATAACCAGATGGGCTTTATAGGTTTCCACCTTTCCATCTGCGCCCCTCTTCCTCTTGAAGACCCACTTACACCCTATGGATTTTACTCCTTCGGGTGGGTCAACCAATGTCCACACATCGTTGACCATCATGGACTCCATTTCGGATTTCATGGCCTCCAGCCATTTCTTAGAGTCGGATCTCTGCATTGCATCCATGTAGGTGATCGGATCCTCATCGTTTTCATCAAGTTCGATAGGATCGCCATCCCGGACCAAGAAATCATAGTATCTGTCCGGTTGACGTGGTACTCTACCAGATCTCCTTAAGGGTGCTTGAACAATGGGCTCCAGATCTGATCTAACCAAATCCAGTTCAAGTTCAGCAACTTGTGTCGGTTTTTTCACCTGCCGAACTTCGTCAAGTTCGATCTTAGAGGCAATAGTCACTTTACCAAGGAACTTCTTTTCCAAAAAGATTGACTTAAGGCTGACAAACACTTTTTGCTCATCAGCTAGGTAGAAGTAATACCCTTTGGTCTCTTTTGGGTACCCTATAAAATTACACTTGTCAGACCTAGGTCCAAGCTTGTCCGTAATTAAATGTTTAACATAAAACGGATACCCCCAAATCCTAAGGTGCGAGAGTACTGGCTTACGTCCTATCCATATCTCATAAAGCATTTTGGTTACAGACTTACTTGAAACTCTATTTAGAAGGTAACAAGCCGATTCGAGTGTATATCCCTAGAGGAAGATCGGCAGACCAGCAAACCCCATCATGGATCAAACCATATCCAACAAGGTCCGATTCCTCCTTTCAGATACACCATTATGCTGTGGTGTTCCAGGAGCTGTCCACTGAGAGAGAATCCCATTCTCCCCAAGATATGTCAGAAAATCATTGAAAATGTATTCACCTCCTCGATCAGATCGAAGAGTTTTAATACACTTTTTAGTTTATTTTTCTACCTCATTTCGAAATAGTTTGAACATTTCAAACGACTCCAATTTATGCTTCATTAAATAGACATACCCATACCTCGATAGGTCATCTGTGAAGGTTATGAAGTAGAAATATCCACCTTTTGCACTTGAGCTCATGGGTCCACATACATCAGAATGTACCAGAGCCAAGAGTTCACTAGCTCTCTCACCTTTTTCAGTAAAAGGTGACTTGATCATTTTACCAAGAAGATAGGACTCACAGGTTGGAAGTGATTCACAATGACCTACTTCAAGAATTCCTTCTTGAGCCAACTTTTTTATCCTGTTTTTATTGATATGACCTAGCCTACAGTGCTAAAGGTAGACTTCTGACACATAATCTATTCTAGGGCATTTACCGAAGGTTTGAACCACATTAACAGGTTGTGATAGAAAGTAAATTCTATTATTAAGTTGTCCAACAAATATTGTAACACCATTCAAAATGATATTACAAATATTTTCTTTTATTAAAAATTGATAACCGTTCATGGCCAAAAGGCCTACAGAAATAATATTTAATAAAAAGCTTGGACAATAGTGACATTCACTTAGAATTACGTTTCGAGAATTGATTACAAGGTTCATGATTCCTAATGCTAGAACTAAAATTTTACTTCCATCTCTAACGTTAAGGAACCTCTCGCCTTCATCAAATCTCCTACTGACCTGCAGACCCTGCATCAAATTGCAAATATGATAAGGACTTCCGGTATCCAATACCTAGGCAGTAGTATCACAAATGAAAAAGTTGCAAGGTGTTATCATATAAGTACCTTGCTTCTTCTTCGACATGTTCAGGTCCAGGGAGGCAATATATAGAGGACAGTTTTCTTCCAGTGCCCCTGCTTCTTGCAAAAGAAGCACTCCGTCTAGCTCTGATCGGGCTTGCGCTTCTTGGTCTGACCCTGTATAGACGTCCCAACATGCAGCTGCACCTTCTTATTCTTCTTCTTCTTGTTCTTGTTCTTCTCTTTCTTAAAGGCTCGACGACCAAAAGAAGACCCTCCCACAACATTCACCGACTCCTTATGGAGCTGGTGATCCTTCTCAAAGTTCTGCAGCAACCCCAACAAGCCATGGTAGTTCACTGCAGGCTTTGTCATCCGAAAATGAGTAAGGAAGGGGAGGAAGGACTTGGGCAATGAATTAAGGATCGCATCCTTACCGAGCTGCTCATGCAAGGGAAAGCTCAGTTTACTTAGGTGCTCAATCATTTCGATCATGTACAGTACATGATCAGTGACTGAGGCTCCATCCCTCATCCGAGCATTAAAAATGGCATAACTAGTTTTGTGTCTTTCAACATCGTCAGGCATGCCAAAGAAGTCATTCAACATTTGAAGCATCTCCTGTGGTTGGGCATTCTCGAACCTACGGCTGAACTCATCATTCATTGCCACCAGTATAATGCACCGAACGGTGGTGCGGTCGTTGAGCCACTTCTAGTAAGTGTCTCGGATCATTCCTCGAGCGTTCGGGGCTGGCTCCTCAGGTACAAGATCCGTTACTACATAAAGGATCCGTTCATGCTCAAGGATGATTTTTAATTTTTGATACCAGCTATCGAAATTAGGTCCCATGAGCTTGTCATTATCTAATAATGACTGGAGCGACAGGGTAGTGGCCATAGTTGCATAAAGAAAAATCAGACCTCAATTAGTACATAAATTATAAATACTAAACACTTGGACTTTAGTCTAAAATTTCTCTCAGTATTTTTACGAACTGGTAGCCTCAACCTCCAATTCGAGGAATTACTTTAATTCCTTAGTGGGTACTAGAATCCACACAGACTACACATGAGGCCAACTTTGGTTGGTCAACCCATGTGCATCTATGGGTAGGTTCATAACCAGTTATTTCCCTAAACAACTTCTAGTAATTGATTTTGCCCCAGAACCTAATCAGTAGGCTTTGGCCTCCACTGAAAAGATCTGGTTAGGTCCAACCATTAACATGATTTGATTTGGTGAATCGGACTAATAAATGATCAGGCCCGATTTTGGTCGGCCAACCTGATCACCATCAGAAAGATTCAAATCAAATTATCATATTATGAATGATAATTTCATTAGTCAATAAGCACCAGGCTTTTGGGCCTCCAATGATTATTAAACTAATGGACTCATTATCACTCACTTAATGGGAGGCTATGACTTAGTTATCAATATAACTTAATCATTTTAAGGACCTAATAATTTTTGAAGATTTTATTAAAGAATAGATAAGAAGATAAATTACTAGCCAATTTCAATCCTCCCACTGACTTCACCAAGTCAGATTAAAAAAGATTTAATTAAGCCAGCATTAGGAGCACCTAAATTAGTCAAACTGATTTACCTAATGACATGGGTGAGCCCTAATCACAAAATGATCTAATCAAAATCTAATTCACCAAGTTGGCCAGGTAAGTGAGATCAGTGATAGGGATATGCCATTAACTCGTCAGAGATCGAATCACTGCGAGTAGCTCCTGCTTAAAAACTACTGGTTAAACTGCCAAACTTACCTTAGACACCAACCAGTTCATTAGTTTTAATTTGATCAACTTAGTAAATAGGGTTCCACCACATAGCCATGAATTAAGTCCATCTTGGTCTAGTTAAAGACATGGACCCATTCAACTACAACTATTGGAGTTGAGTCTAGAGTATCCTTGACCTAATATAATTCAACTTTTGATTAGATTTGATCAATTACTCTAATTTAGTCCATTTCTTTAAGCTAACCTTAGGTCTAACCCAATTATGGACCTAATCCATCTAACCCATTGACCCACAAGTTTATGCAATTGTCTTAGGTCTTAATTCACAATTCTAGACCTACTAGACAATACTTAATTCTTTTAATTAAGTATTTGGACTGATGGGTCAGAGTTTGGCATTTCGAAAAAAATTTTCAAATTTGAAAGGTTTTATTTTTAATTCACCAAATATGTTGACTTATTTCACAAATAGATCAGCACATTTCATAAATAGCAATCCTATTGCTAATTACATAACAGAAAATAACTCAATCAAAATAAATCATGAATATTCCTTTAGATCTAATCTAACATATTCATGATAAATATCACAATTGAACCTTTACAATTAATTTCTTTCGCTGCTTCATCTGCATGGGATATAATTACAGTGGCACCCCTACCACCATAGGAGACCCCATCGAGTGGGAGGAGAGGGCCTTTAAACCCAGCTTTTCTCCTATGATCGGAGGGCCATGGCAACCAACCCAATTCGATTACTTGCTACTTGGATCAAGTATATCTAAATATACCAATTTCAAAATTTAAATTTTAAATTTTAAATTTTAAACTTTTAGATTACAACTTAGTCTATACATGCAAATATATATATCATATCTAAAAACCTGCTCTGATATCATTTGTTGGGGAAATTTAGTGCAGGGGTAAAATAGTAATTTTAAATTTTTTTCAAAATTATAATTTTACAGTGGAAAAATATTAATTAATCTAATTAATTAACATAAATTTATCCTATACTAGGATCTAAATATGATATATAGCATGCATACATTTAAATTTGAAATTTAAATTCGAACAGTAAATACTTTACTGTAATGTGTTCAGAACACAATACCTTTGTGCGAGTAGTAGATCACCGTAATTTGATCACCGTCGGGAGAGTCTGATCATCGCGACATAGCCACACAACGTGTCTGGCCTCTGTGGATCATCCACACGAAGCTCCCGATCTGATCGACTCCTCACGAGTGCTAGCTCGTTGTAGAGCCCTTTTGACGGCGGATGCTGATCGAACTCTTTCGATCAATGTCTGTCGATTCTTTGGATGCTTCGGATCATCAACAGACGTGCTTGAGAGGATGTTGAAGATCTCCCTGAGATTTTGTGGGCTCACGACACTCGTAGCTCACTTTCTCACTTTTCGAACCCCAGACTAAAACTTTAGAGAACTCACCGAAAACCTTGCACCCACTTTTCTTTCTTTTCTTTCTTTTTCTCTTGGAAGGATATGGACTTTCTTCTCATGCACAAGACTTCTCATGCCCCAGAAGTTTTCTCCAAAAATCTTCTTCTTCTTCTTCTTCTTCTTCTTCTTCTTTTTTTGTTGCACGCCCCACTCTTCTTCTCCTTTTATAACAATGTCAAAAGTCTTATCCAAAAGAAAGGATAAAGATGAGTAATTGCACATTTGAATTCAAATCAAATTTTGAATTCAAATGGACACCAACTCATCCCTTATCCATTAAAGATGTGAGGCATAGCTTAAATTATGCATGGAGTGATTTCATGAGAAATCTTTTCTCATATAATAAATGGGGCATAAAAAAATGGATAAGGCGCAATAATTGATTGCCCATTCAAATTCAAACTTTATTTTGAATTTGAATGGCCAACCAATCATCCTTATCCATTCATTTAGCACATTAAAGTAGGGCATGGAGAAGGCTTGGCATGAGGAAATAATTCATGAGAAGTTCCTTCTCATGAATTCAAATGGTGCAATGGAAGTGAGGTGGCGCATGGAGATTGGGTCAAGGTGGTTTAATTATTTAAACCAACATAATTGAACCAAATAATTTAGGTCCAATTAGACTAATTTAAATCCAACTAAATTAGGCTTAATTAGGCTCAATAAAATCCTAATCAAATCAGAAATTGATTAAGCCCAACCCCTGATCAAATCAGGGACCAAACCATCTCGACGATTAGGTCAACTCTTAACCTAATCGAGTCAAACCCAATTGAATCCAATTCAATTGGACTTGATTCAAAAATAATTACTCAATCAAATTGAGTTAATTAGTGATCAAATCACTAATTAAACCTCTCATAAATACTGAGTCCAAATCTGATAGGCAATCGGACATCAGAATTCATCGATATGTAACCCTGATCGAAAAGTCCCAACCAGTGGGACTCTTGACCTCGGTACCCATAATGTGTGGAACTCGTGATCAGAGAATCCTGATTCTCGATCACTGAGTTCCAAACATGTAAGATTCTACACCAGCCATCAGATCAGATAGGAACCTCTAATGTGTGTGACCTCATAGGTTCGAACCTAAGCCGGTAGCACAGGAACCAATTTCTGTACTAATCGAAGTGACCATCTAGCAATGGTACCCGACATCTGGATTGATCGAATAGTCACAATCACAACACTCAGAACCTACATGAATATGGTTACTGTATAATTCATCCTTTTGACCCCTGTGTTTAGGATGACTCAGGGTTAAACTGTCAACCCTGATCAGATCATCCGAATCGTGCTCAACTCAAACAGTCCTGTGACTCCTCACAAGGACTATCCTAGCCAAAGTTTTGCTAAATTGAAATACGACTGTACACAACTCCTAAACTGGAGTAGTCAATCCCATCTTGACATACGCACCGACAAGTCAAGTACTTGACTACACCCAGCAGCCTTCTGTCACTGAATTAGAAATTCAGGTAGTCCAGTGCCTAAGTGCAGTGAGTTGCTTGCAAGTCACCATGATGGTCTCAGGTCGGAGGGACATTTATACCCATATTCCATCGGAGCAAATCTTGACAGTAGAAATAGCTTCAGAGTCGGTCACGTTCAGTGTAGATGTACTCTTATATCTCACCTGTATGCCATACCAGTATCTCCACACTCATTGGTTAAGAAGACAACCAACCTATATGGCACACAACGACCTATGCTTGATAAATGTTGTCATCCTTGGTAACAACGTATCATTTGGTTGTGAACAGATTTAAGGACTAAATGACAAATCCTCCTTTGTCGAGTCTAAATAGTCTTAAGGACTTCATCACAACATAGGAGTTCATTAGAAGATGAAATATTTTATGATGAAAAATATCAAAATAATTTTTATTAATTCATAATTCATGTACATATATAAAAATGAGCACAACCATCAACAGGCTGACGATTGACTTTAGGACACTATTCCCAACACTTATTTAGTGAGTTTGTGATATATCTAGGAGAGAATTGGATTCTCTCTCAGTGGATTTCTTTTCGGAACATAGTGTATCTGAAAGGAGAAGTTGAACTTTTTTAGACATGGTTCAATCCACGATAGGGTTCACTTCTCCGTCTGTTTCAAGATTGTGCTCTTGTGTGACTACTTGTTTTACTCTGAAATATACTGAGTAAGTCTGTTGTGCAGATTCCATATTGTTGGGAATAGTATCCCAAAGCCAATCATCAGCCTGTTGATGGTTGTGCTCATTTTTATATTTGTACATGAATTATGAATTAATAAAAATTATTTTGGTATTTTTTATCACAAAATATTTTATCTTCTAATGAACTCCTATGTTGTGGTGAAGTCCTTAGGACTATTTATACTCGACAAAGGTGGATTTGTCGTTTAGTCCTTAAATCTGTTCGCAACCAAATGATACGTTGTTACCAAGGATGACAACGTTTATCAAGCATAGGTCGTTGTGTGCCATATAGGTTGGTTGTCCTCTTAACCAATGAGTATGGAGACACTGGTATGGCATACAGGTAAGATATAAGGGTACATCTACACTGAACGTGACTGACTCCAGAGCTATTTCTGCTGTCAAGATTTGCTCAGATGGAATATGGGTATAAATGTCCCTCCGACCTGAGACCACCATGGTGACTTACAAGCAACTCACTGCACTTAGGCACTAGACTATCTGAATTTCTAATTCAGTGATGGAAGGCTGCTGGGTGTAGTCAAGTACTTGACTTGTCGGTACGTGTGTCAAGATGGGATTGACCACTCCAGTTTAGGAGCTGTATACAGTCGTGTTTCAATTTAGCAAAACTTTGGCCAGGATAGTCCTTGTGAGGAGTCACAGGACTGTTTGAGTTGAGCACGATTCGGATGATCTGATCAGGGTTGATAGTTTAACCCTGAGTCATCCTAAACATAGGGGTCAAAAGGATGAATTATATAGTAACCATATTCATGTAGGTTCTGAGTGTTGCGATTGCGACTATTCGACCTATCTGGATGTCGGGTACCATTGCTAGATGGTCACTTTGATTAGTACAGGAATTGGTTCCTGTGCTACCGGCTTAGGTTCAAACCTGCGGGGTCACACACATTAGAGGTTCTTATCTGATCTGATGGCTGATGTAGAATCCTACATATTTGAAACTCAGTGATCGAAAATCAGGATTCTCTGATCATGAGTTCCACACATTATGGGTATCGGGGTCAAGAGTCCCACTGGTTGGGACTTTTCGATCAGGGTTACATATCGATGAATTTTGATGCCCGATTGCCCATCGGATTTGGACTCAGTATTTATGAGAGGTTTAATTAATGATTTGATCTCTAATTAACTCAATTTTATTGAGTAATTATTTTTGGATCAAGTCCAATTGAATTGGATTCAGTTGGGTTTGACCCGATTAGGTTAAGAGTTGACCTAATCGTCAAGATGGTTTGGTCCCTGATTTGATCGGGGGTTGGGCTTAGTCAATTTTTGATTTGATTAAGATTTTATTGAGCCTAATTAAGCCTAATTAAGTTAGATTTAAATTCATCTAATTGGACCTAACTTATTTGGTTCAATTAGGTTGGTTTAAATAATGAAACCATCTTGACCCAATCTCCATGCGCCACCTCACTTCCATTGCACCCATTTGAATTCATGAGAAAGAACTTCTCATGAATTATTTTCTCACACCAAGCCCTCTCCACACCCCACTTTAATGTGCCAAATGAATGGATAAGGATGATTGGTTGGCCATTCAAATTCAAAATAAAGTTTGAATTTGAATGGGCAATCAATCTTTGAATCTTATCCCTTATTTTTATGCCCTATTTATTACATGAGAAAAGGTTTCTCATGAAATCACTCCATGCACAATTTAAGCCACGCCTCACGCCTTTAGTAGATAAGGGATGAGTTGGTGTCCATTTGAATTCAAAATTTAATTTGAATTCAAATGTGTAATTACTCATCTTTATCCTTTCTTTTGGATAAGACGTTTGAGGTTGTTATAAAAGGAGGAGAAGAGTGGGGCGTGAAAGAAGAAGATTTTTGGAGAAAAATTCTGGGGCGTGAGAAGTCTTGTGCGTGAGAAGAAAGTCCATATCCTTCCAAGAGAAAAAGAAAGAAAAGAAAGGAAAGTGGGTGCAAGGTTTCCGGTGAGTTTCCTAGAGTTTTAGCCTCGGGTTCGGGAAGTGAGAAAGTGAGCTACGAGTGTTGTGAGCCTACAAAATCTCAGAGAGATCTTCAACATCCTCTCAAGCATGTTTGTTGACAATTCGGAGCATCCGAAGAATCGATAGACATCGATCGAAGGAGTTCGATCAGCATCGGCCATCAAAAGGGCTCTACAACGAGCTAGCACTCGCGAGGAGTCGATCAGATCGGGAGCTTCGTGTGGATGATCCGTGGAGGCCAGACATGCTATGTGGCTGCATCGCGATGATCAGACTCTCCCAACGGTGATCAGATTGCGATAATCTACTACCCGCATAAAGGTATTGTGTTATGAACACATTACAATAAAGTATTTATTGTTCAAATTTGAATTTTAAATTTAAATGCATGCATGCTATATATCATATTTAGATCCTAGTGTAGGATAAATTCATATTAATTAATTAGATTAATTAATATTTTTTCACTATAAAATCATAATTTTAAAAAAGTTTTAAAATTATCATTTTACCCCTGTACTAAATTTCTCCAAAACATATGAGATATGGAACGGGCATAGATCTAGACTCTCTCACCTTTGGATTTGGAGTTGATCGGCCTATGTCAAAGGTTTGCATACAGATAAACTTGGTTCTTGGTCCAATAGGTGTTTAAGGGTTACTAATTATATCATGCTGAAGAACATAAGATGCTCATCAGTAGTAGGGCATTCCTTTTGGAAAGGAGTTCCTTAGAGAAGGAACTGATGCCTATCAAGTTGAACTTGAAAGTTTGACTGATAGAAAATGAACCGACATAATCTAGTAAACCTACAGAACTGGATTTGACTAGATCAAACTCAGAGCCCATTAAAGTAACATCTTTAAGGAGATCTGGTAGAGTACCACATTATCTGGACAGACCCTAGGTCTGGGACGGCGATCCTATTGAGCTCGATGAGATTAACAAGGATTCGATCACCTATTGGGATGCAATGCAGTGGTCTAACTCTGAGAAGTGGCTTGGAGTCATTAAATCCAAATTGAAGCCCATAGAAATCAATAGTGTATAGACACTAGATGATTCACCTGAAGAGATAAAACCCATTAGGTGTGAATGAAATTTTCAAAAGGATCAGAGTAACGCAGACGGGAAGGTGGAGACCTATAAAGCCCATTTTCGCTATTATCTCAAAGTTGAAACATACGTTTTGAACATATGTCTTTGTTATGAACAAAGAGGAACCTTGCATTTATAAGTGGGCAAAATATTCTGTAGTATTATTCCTTGTGTTGTCTATGGATGAAATTTTCTTAATCGGGAATGGCATTCCAGCATTGCAAGGAATAAAGGTTTGGGTATCATCTAATTTCTCCATGTTCAAGATCAGATATGGTATACTCACTAATTGTAGTGAGCAGATACCAGTCTGATCTAAATAAGAACCACTGGAAGATTGTATAGACAATCCTTAAGTATTTGAAAAATACTAAAGTCCAGTGACTCAAATATGAAAATACTGATTTTAAACATGTGGATGTTTCAATTTCAGTCAAATCAAGATGACAACAAGAAAGTGTCGGATCATACCCTAATTGTAGGAGCAATCTGCTGAAAAAGTTCCAAGCAGGATACTTTAGTCTACTCAGTTAGTGATGTAGAGTACATCATAGTATATGATGCTGCCATGCAAGCTGTGTAGTTACTGAGCTTCATTAGCAGGTTGGGAGTGGCATCCTCTACTGATGGTCCAGTCCTATCGTAGCACTGGAGCCATAAATCTGGCTAAAGAACTGAAGGACCAGCATACTCTGTATTGCTATCACTTTTGATTTTAGATCAGGGTGACATCGATCTTTGGAAGATCGATGATAAAGGAGAACTTGATCGACCCATTTGCTGAGGCCTCGAAACTAAGAAGTTCTACGAACTCAAGTGGAAGATAGGATATTTGATATCATTCTGATTGGCTTTAGTACAAGTGAGAGTTGTTGAAAAATATATCCTAAAGTCAATTATCTAAGTGGTAGATGATTGAAATTAGTATATGAATTATCTAATAAAAATAGTTACCTGGCAGGTTCATCATAAAAGTTTTATCTTCCTTAAATGAACTCCTAAATTATGATGAAGTCTTTAGAACCACAATCAATCGATAAAGAAGGATTTATCGGATGGTTCTTAAATTATTCACGACCAAATGATAAGTTATTAACAAGGACGATAACTTATCAAGTGTAGGTCGCTGAATGCCATATGCATTGGTTGTCCTCGTAACTAAGTGGTGTGGAGACACTGGTATGGCATCCAAGTGAGATGTAGGAGTACATCTGCACTGAACGTAATCAATATAAAACTCTATTGTCAAGAGTAGTTAGCTAAGACCAATAGGTATAAATGTCTCTCTGACCTGAGATCACCATGGTGACTTGCAAGCAACTCACTGTACTTTGGTATCGGACTGTCTGTATTTTTAATATAGGTTCGAAAGGTTTCTAGGTACAGTCAAGTATTTGTAAAGTCGATGTATGAGTCAAGATAAAATTGACCAGTCCTGATTAACTTCAGGAAGAGAATGTCTCATTGTGTTTCAATTTAGCAAAATCTAGGCCTGGGTAATCTTCGTGAGGAGTCACGAGATTTGCAAAATTTTGAGATACAATAGAGATGACTTATATGAGTGTTGATAGCATACTCGAAGTCATCTTGAGCATTATTGATCAAAAAGATGAATTATATGGCAACCATGGGTCAGGGTTCTTAGAATGTTGCTTTGCATACATTTGACCTATCTGGACGTCGGAAACCATTGCTAGATGGTTACTTCGACTGGTACAAAAATTGATTCCTATACTACCGACTTAGGTTCAAACCTATAAGATCACACACATAAGAGGTTGTAAACTAATCAGATGGTTAATCAATGATTGAGAATCATTCTAAGATTAAACGATCAATGTGATTGATGTTTGACCTAATACAAGTGTTGTAGGAGAATCAATTAGCAATTGGATTGCTAATAGGCTCAATCTGATTGAGCAATTGGGCTGAGATTAAGTCTAATTGAATTTGATTCAATTAAAATTAGTTTAGATTTAATTGATTTAAATCTAATTGGTTTATTGGATAAGCCAGTTGCAAGGGAGAACAAGTCCCTATTCAACTAGGACTTGTATGCACCTAATTTTTAATTATGTTAGGATTTAAATTAGAATTAAATATAGTTAAATATAATTTAATTAGACTTCTAATTGGATTGAGATCATCATTAATTATATTGCAATTAATTTGGATTGGATTCAAAGTGTTTGACCTAATCTACACAAGAATCCTAGTTAGACTAGGACTCCATCTCTTCTCTTGCGCCACCTAAGAAATCTCAAGCCCACGCCCACTAATTAATTTTTAGATTTTTTTTATGATATCCACATTCAAGGAATGTTATCTCATACCACTTGTTCTAGAGATTTGAATCAAATTTGATTTGATTCAATATGGAAAGAGATTTGGTTAATTATGGAAAGTGGTTTAGGTTTATCCTTTTTTTTTGAAAGAGTCCCTCTTCACAAGGACTCTTCTCTCCTCTCTTGCACCAACTTTCCCCAAACTTATCTTTTCCTTTTATAGCCCCTTTTGTGAGTTATTTCATGCTCTCCATGAAATTTATGAGGGAGGGGGTGTCCAAGAGTTGGACTCCCCATGGACTCCTTGTTAGACTAGGTTTTATGACCTAGTGTACCATATAAAAAGTTGCCGCCCCATATGCTATCAAATAAGAGTCAAAAATTCATGGCTTTTAGTTGAAAATAGCAGAGGAGAAAGAGTAAGGCATGGGTAGTTTGAGGCACCAAAATCTTTAGAGGAGAGTCTTCAATCAAGAGATCAAAGGTTGATATCTTGTAGAGAAAAAGGTAAGAGAAAAGATTGTCTTCTCTCATTATTTTTCTTTCATATTATTCTCTCTTTATTTTTTTATTTTTTATATGATAAAATTTGAGACAGAAAGAGAATAAAATGGGTGGTTTAAGGCATCAAATTTCTTGGAGAAGAGTCTTCTATCAAGAGATCAAAAGTTGATGTCTTGTAGAAACAAAAGGTAACAGAGAAGATGTTTTTCTCTTATTGTTTTTCTTTTCAGTTTATTTCCTCTTTATTTTATATTTTTATGTGATAAAAATATGAGAGAGAAAGTGGGATGGCATGGTGGATTCATGCTCCAATGAGTTGGGACATGGTGATCTAATTTTAGACATGATCTGATCATGTTCTGATGAGAGAAGTGAAGGGGGAAATCGCTTTTCCTCGTAGGATCTTCCAGATTTCATCAAATCTGGAGTGGAATAATTTTAAAAAAAAATTATCCTACATATTTTAGATCTAATTCTCTAAATCTAATTTTATTATCTGATATTTAAAATCTAAAATTAAATCTAAATCTATGATGAAAGAAGAAGTACCTCAAGGGTAATCTGATTACCCTGTAGATGATCTCTGCACAGCCCGAGGTTCTGATGTAGCCACGCAAGTGCCTGGCCTCTACCGATATCCAATCAAGTAGCATCTAGAATATATTTTTCTTGCAAATCAATGCTCCAAAAATTAGATCTTTATCTAATTTGAAAGTACTTCAGAACTTCTTTTGAAGTTGGAGTAGCAACTTGTCGAAGATGTCCTGTAGCCTTCTGTTCCAGGCATCACCATGCCTTGGATCTTTGCTAGATGGATGTCCAACTCTTTGGACGTGAAGAGAAGAGGAAGGAGAGCAGGGATGATGTGGAGAAGAGGGGAGGGGGTGGCAGCTATTGGGTTTTGTGGATCAAACAATTTCTTCCATGAAACCCTAGGCGCAGCAAGGTTTATATAGACCCTGTACGCTGCGCAGTGCCACATCATTCAACTAATCAAAAAATTTTAATAAATTTTGAAAAAAAATTTATTGGTGGAGTGATGTCATCTGATCACATCAGATAAGAACCCCACCCTCTCTCCTAAGTTGGCACCAACATTGGATAAGCTCAATCAAGGTGGCGCCAAAGAGTCCATGTTTATCAGGACTCTTTGGTTCTTATCCATTTGGGGTGCCCACTTTAATCCAATTGGGCTCATGCCATAATCTGATTATGGCACCCAATTCAATTGGGTTTTGATATGTGGACACTCCATAAAAATCCTTCAATGAGCCCTCTTCAGTTTAAGACCCATATGTCAACTTTTGACAGATGTCCTAAAATGAAATTGACAGGTGCTAGGAATTAGCAGGTGTTATCTTAAATTCATCTCATGAATTAAGATAAGTCTTTTCTAAGCTGAACATCCTTCATTTAGATTGAGAGAAACCTTTTCAAGATTCTCTGGATGAGTCAAATCATATTTGGCTCAGTAGAGACAGAAAAGATTACATGAGAAGAAAGTTAGGCTCAATCATGTGCTAGCACGATTTCCTTGAACCTAATTGGATCTTATCCAAATCAATTGGGTTAGCCCAATTGATGACATCCAGACCCTAACCCTTATTTGTGTGATCCAGTTAGGTTCAATTCTGTATGGTAATGAGATATATCGTGATCTCATCATCGACATCATCGAAACTCCTTTCGATGGACCAGAACTCTTCTGATTCAGACAATTAGAATGATCAATCATCAATATTATTCTAATTGCTTTCAAAATCTATTAGTGACACTTGACAACCCATTAGAACTGAAGATGAACCTCTCGGTGTAGTTACCTGTGTGATTGAGTTCCTTTACCATGAGTCCCGACTGAATTAGGGTTAAGGTGAACTCATCAAACCCAACATCAGTCATATGAGTTAATCGATCGATCCGAGTCCGATGTGAAATATTAATGGAAAACTCTTTTCCATTATTTCACTCTGTCATGGCCATGGGCTTAAGGACTCGATCTTTCAATTATCATAGGACTACTCCTCTCATCTACCGAGGTTGATAGATCCTATCGTGGTGCGACCTAGTTCCTACAATGAATATGCTACAGCCAACATACACCTCAGGGTTCTGAATGGCTAGAAGATCGAGTTATGGTGTAGTCAAACTATAACACACTCAAGGTGAACTATCGATGCACCTCAGGTCAAAGAACTAGACGCATAACTACAGCATCGTGCTAGTCATTGACGAGAAGGTAGACTTCCTTATGACTGCTTGATATGGTCACGCTCAGTACTCTCATTCTCAATGAATACCTGTACTCTCACTCTGGTGTCTCCACACCATAGACTCAAGACACATCTACCTTAAGAAAATGATCGTACATCAACCTTCCGAATCGATCACCATCCTCATGATGATCCTATGGTCAGGAGCTATTTATGAGTTAGTTATGTAAATTCATGCCTTAAATTTTCAACTCTTAAAAATATGAATTTATATTCTCACTAACTCAAAGGATGTATCACAGACACAATGTATACAATATGATAGAAGAATAATCTTTTTATTCATTTATAGTCAAAATTATGAATTTGCCCTTAGATATGTACAGGAATGTATCAGCCGATCTGGCATCTAGAGCACACATCTAACAAACTCCCACTTGACCTAATGCCAATTGGCAATATATCTAAGTCTCATCTTCTCAAGGTGGGCTTTGATCTTTTGCTGGCCCAATGGCTTAGTCAGTGGGTCTGCCACATTGTCTGTGGAGTCGACTCTCTTGACCTCGACATAATCCTTTTTGAGGTAATCACGGATCAGAAGGAATCGCCGCTCGATGTGCCTGGATTGTTGGGAAATGTGTCCCAAAAAGCCAATCGTCAAGCTGTTGACGGTTGAGCAACCAAGTATTGTAATTAATTTGTTAATAAATAAAATATATATTTGGCATTTTCATCATAACCTTTCATCTTCTAATGAACTCTATTGTTATGATGAAGTCCTTAGGACTATTTAAGTTCGATAAAGAGAGGATTTATCGATTAGTCCTTAAAACTGTTCACGACCAAATGATAGGCTGTTAATAAGGACGACAGCTTCTATCGAGCATAGGTCGCTGTAGGCCATATGGGTTGGTTGTCCTCTTAACCAAGGAGTGTGGAGACACTGGTATGGCATACAGGTGAGATGTAAGGGTACATCATCATTGAACGTGACCAACTCCAGAGCATTCTGTTGTCGAGAATGTCTCTGATGGGATATAGGTACAAGTATCCCTTAGACTTGAGATCGCCTCAGTGACTTGCAAGCAACTCACTGTGCTTTGGTACTGGACTCACTGAATTTCTAATTCAGGGATGGAAGGCTTCTGGGCACAGTCAAGTACTTGCAAAGTCAGAGTGTGATCGAGATGGGATTGACAACTCCAAGAGTTGGAGAAGAATGAGTCGCTGTATTTCAATTTAGCAAAACCTTGGCCAGGGTAATCCATTAGATGGATTTGATATTTTGAAATACAATGTGGACAACCTGATCAGAGTTGACAGTTAAACTCTGGGGTGTCCTATGATCATTTTGGTCAAGGGGATAAATTATATGAAAACTATATCCGCATGGGTTCTAAGGATGTTGTTCTACACATTCGATCTATCCGGTCGTCGGGTACCATTGCTAGATGGTCACTTCGATTGGTATAGAAATTTATTCCTATACTACCAGCTTAGGTTCGGACCTATGAGGTCACACACATTAGAGTTCATGATCCGATCGGATGGTTGATCAATGATTAAGAATCGTTCTAGGGTTAAATGATCAATACGATTGACATTTAACCCAGTACAAGTGTTGCAGGAGGATCGATTAGCAATTTGATTGCTAATTGGCTTAATTTGATTAAGACAATGGGTTGAGATTAAGTCTAATTAAATATGATTTAATTAGATTTGGTTCGAGCTTGATTGGATCAAGTCCAATTGGTTTATTGGATAAGCCAAGTGCAAGGAAAAACTAGTCCTAGTTCAACTAGGACTTGGGTCAATCTAATTTCTAATTTGATTAAAAAATTAAATCAGATTTAAATCTAATTTAATCTGATAAAATTAGGTTCTTAATTGGGTTAAGACCTATTTTAATTAGGTTGATCTAATTTTAATTTGATTTGGTTTGGGAAATCAAATTAAAACAAGTCATAAGATAGAATCCTAGTAAGACTAGGATTCCACCTTGCGCCACATAAGCCTTCTCCACGCCCTCTCTCTTATTCAACGCCAATCTCCACTTATTTTGTGTGACAAAAGCCCTCTCCCAGATCTCTCCCACGTTCACAAAAGGTCTCCTCTCTTCTTTCTTACATGGAAGGTGGTTTGGATCAAATCTAAAAGGAATAAGTTTGGATTTCGAATTCTATGAGATAGAGTTTTAGAAATCCAAAACTCTTTCAATTTTGCACCGAATTTATCCAAATTTTTTTTGAAATTTTTATGGCTTTTAGGGTATACATTGTGAACCCTTTTCTAGTAATCTATGCATGAAAATATGAAGGAGGTGCTCAAGAGTTGGGCGTCCCTTAACTTGCCATGTTTGGATAAGCCTTGACTAGGTGTTTGACCTAGACAAAGACTCTATCATATCTCTCTATATAAGGCGAGTTTCTTTGTGAAATTTTACAGAAAGTTAGAGATTTGAGAGACCTTTGTTCCATCGAAAAATCAGAGAGAAATAACTTTGGGTAGTAGAAATATAAAAGATGCAAGTTAGGGTGTTTAGAGAGAAAAACGTGAAGAAGAAGAGGGTCTTCTTCTAGGATTTTTGTTTTCATATCTTTCCTCCCTCCATCTTGAGTTTCCTGAGAGCGTCTCAGATCTGAAACTTCTCCTTCTACTTTTCATCTTTGGAAGAGTCCAAATCAAGAAGAAGGAGGCACCTGATCAACCATCAAAGAAGGATCAGCGCAGTACTAGCATACTGTGCTGATTTCCTGAAGTAGGACTTCTGATCGAGATTCGTGGGCTCGTGTGGACAACTCCTAGAGGCCGGACGCATGTGCGGCTTGCAACATCATCCTTAAGCCCGGATCAACGAGGTTAGAGCATCTAATTTGCAAGGTAATAGATCTGATCTATTATTTAATACATACATTAGATGTGGTATAGAAATATGTTGATATGATCAACATGTAGTTCATGTTATATTTATATATTTTAATTTTTAATTTAATGATATGTAATAATCATGTAATAGGATCTTAGATCTAGAAATTCTCTGATTTTAAAAAATAAATTTTGATTTATTTTAGTCTTCCGTTGTATGATCTTGAAAAAGTTTCAAGATCTAACCATGAAACCCTAGATCTGGTTCCTTCAATTGGTATCAGAGCCTAGGTTTTTTATTACATGATTATTTGTACATACTTAGATTATTTTTTAGATTAGATCTAATTTATAATTTGATTATTAAATCTGAAATTAAAATTTTAGATCAATCACAAACTGCAAGGTTGTCCTGCTGTAAGGTTTACCCCTTACAGTGCAAAGGTTGTCCTAGTTTGTGTAGATCTATCTTTAATCATAAATTTATCAGATATGATCTAGATTAAATTTATGATTTATTAGATTTAAAAGATGTTTAAATCTGAAATAAAATCTCTTTGTTAATAATTTTTGTGCAAAAAAATTGTTTAAAGTTGAAATTGTTTCAATTACATGAACCTGTTTAGATTAGATCTAAAGTAGTTTCATGTTTATTTCACTTGCATCTTGATTCTGAATCAAACATGCAATATGGTTGGTAGAATCATATTGTAAAATTATTTTATAAATATAAAAATTATTTTTTTTGAAAAGTCGAACCCAACCCTCAACCCAAAACTTAATTAAGAATTAAGAAGTTGTTTGATTAGGTTCTAGGATTGTGAATTGAAGAACCTAAGACACAAACCATAACACATTGGGTTAATGGGTTAGTGGGAATTAGGTCCATTAATTGGGTTAGACCTATGGTTAGATTAAAGATGGACTTAATTAGAGAATTGACTAAATCTAATCAATTGTTGTCTTAGATTAGGTCAAGGATTCTCTAGATCAATTACAATAGTTGTAGTTGGTCAAGTCCATGTCTTTAACGAGAACCAAATGGACTTGATTCTTGGCTAAGTGGTCTAACACGAACTGTTAGGCTAATCTAATCGAAACTAATTAAACCAGTTGGTGTCTAAGGTAAACCAGACCGGTGGTTTTTAATTGGGAGCCCGCTTACCTGGCCATTTCTGATGGTGTCTAAAGCAAGCTTTGGCAGACCCTCCCACTGATCGAACTTACTTGGCCTCTTGGTGAAATTATATTTTGATCGGATCACTTGACTATTCGAGCTGACCCATGTCAGCTAGGTAAATCAGTGTGACTGATTTAGGTGCTCCTAGACCAGCCCTTTTAATGGTCTCCCTTAAGCTGACTTGGTGAAGCCAGTGGGAGGATCATGATAAGCTGGTTCATCTGACCTCATCCTCTATATTATTTAAATCCTCTAAAATTATTAGGTCCTTAAAATGATAAAGTTATGGAGATAACTGAGTCATAGCCTCCCATTAAGGTGTTTGATAATGAGTCTATTAACTCAATAATCATTGCAGACCCAAAGGCCTGGTGCTTGTTGACTAATGGAATTATCACTCATCATATGATGACTTGAAAGTGTCTCTCTAATGGTGGTTAGGTGAGCCAACCAAAGTTGGGCTTAATTATTCGTTGGTTAGATACACCAAGTATGATCATGTTAATGGTTGGACCTAACTGGATCCTTATAGTGGAGGCCAAAGCCTACTGATTAGGTTTCTGGGGCAAAATTAAAATTACTAGAAATTATTTAGAGAAATAATTGGTTATGAACCTACCCTTAGATGTACATGGGTTGGCCAACCAAAGTTGGGCTTGTGTGCAGTCTAAGTGGATTCTAGTACCCACTAAGGAATTAGGGTAATTCCTCGAATTGGAGGTAGAGGCTACCAATTCGAATAAAATAGTGGGAGAAACCTTTTGATTAAAGTTCAAATCTTTAGGTTTAATGAATCAATTACTAATTAGGTTATGGTTCTCCTTTGTGCAAATATGGCCACTTCCCTATTGCTCCGATCATTGTTGGACAATGATAAGTTGGTGGGACCCAACTTCGGTAGCTGGTATCGAAAGTTGAAAATAGTCCTTGAGCATGAACGGATCCTATATGTGATAATGGATCTTGCACCTGAGGAGCCAACTGTCAATGCATGTGGAACAGTCAGAGACACTTACCAGAAGTGGCTCAGTGATCGGACCACGATGTGCTGTATCATGCTAGCTGCCATGAGCGACGAGTTCAGTCATAGATTCGAGACAGCTTAGCCAAAGGACATGCTTCAAGTGTTGGAGGATGCCTTTGGCACACCCGATGACGTGGAGAGGCACAAGACTAGTTGTGCCATCTTCAATGCCAAAATGTGGGATGGTGCCTCTGTCACTGATCATGTATTGTACATGATCGAGCTGATGGAACGATTGAGCAAGCTCGGCTTTCCCTTGCATGAGCAGCTTGGGAAAGATGCAATACTGAACTCGCTGCCCAAGTCTTATCTCACATTCCTCACTCATTATAGAATGACAAAGCCTGAAGAGAACTACCACGGGTTACTGGGGTTGCTTCAGAACTTTGAGAAGGATCACCAACTTCACAAGGAGTCGGTGAACTTAGTGGGAGGTTCATCTTCTGGTTCTCGATCCTTTGAGAAAGAAAAGAAGAACAAGAAGAAGAAAATGAAGAAGGTGCAAGTTTAGGCTGGGATATCAGTGCAGAGCCAGACCAAAAAGATCAAGCCTGATAAGAGTCTATTCTACTGACAAGCACCCTAGATTAGATAGTGTGTCAGATATCTACTTATGGCACCTACTTATGGCACCGTAGGCTAGGTCATGTAAACAAGAACAGAATAAACAGGTTGACTCAAGAGGAAATCCTCGAAGTCAGTGATTGTGAATCACTTCCAACCTGTAAGTCCTGTCTTCTTGGTAAAATGACCAAGTCACCTTTTACTGAAAAAGGTGAGAGAGCTACTGAGCTCTTGGGCCTAATACATACTGATGTATGCGGGTCCATGAGCACAAGTGCTAGAGGTGGATATTTCTACTTCATAACTTTCACGGATGACCTATCCAAATATGGATATGTCTATCTGATGAAACATAAGTCAGATTCATTTGAAATGTTCAAACGATTCCGAAGTGAAGTAGAAAAACAAACTGGGAAGAGTATTAAAACTCTTCGATCTGATCGAGGAGGAGAATACCTTTCTAGTGAATTTCTCACATATCTAGGAGAGAATGGGATTTTTTCCCAATGGACTCCTCTAGAAACACCACAGCATAATGGTGTGTCTGAAAGGAGGAATCGGACTCTGTTAGACATGGTCCGATCCATGATGGGTTTTGCTAGCTTGCCGATATCCTTCTGGGGATATGCACTCGAATCAGCCTGTTATCTGTTAAATAGGATTCCAAGTAAGTCTGTAATTAAGACTCCATATGAGATATGGACGGGACGTAAGCCAGCACTTTCACACCTTAGGGTCTGGGGTGCCCGGCCTATGTCAAACGATTAGTCACAGACAAACTTGGACCTAGGTCTGACAAATACTCATTCATAGGGTACCCCAAAGAGACAAAAGAATATTTTTTCTACCATACTGATGAACAAAAGGTGTTCGTCAGCCTTAAGGCAATCTTTTTAGAAAAAGAGTTTCTTGGTGAAGAAACCGTTGCCTCTAAGATTGAACTTGATGAAGTTCAACAGGTAGAAGGACCGACACCAATAGCTGAACCTGAGTCTGATATGATTAGATCATATCCGGAGCCCAATATACCTGCACCATTAAGGCGATCTGGTAGAGTACCGCGTCAACCGGACAGATACTATGGTTTCTTGGTCCGGGACGGTGATCCCATCGAACTTGATGAGAATAATGAGGATCCGATCACCTATATGGATGCAATACAGAGATCTGATTCTGAGAAATGGCTTGAAGCCATGAAATCCGAAATGGAGTCCATGAAGGTCAACGATGTATGGACATTGGTTGACCCACCTGAAGGGGTTAAACCCATTGGGTGTAAATGGGTCTTCAAAAGGAAAAGGAGTGCAGACGGAAAGGTGGAGACCTATAAAGCCCGTCTGGTTGCCAAGGGGTATCGTCAACGTTATAGTATTGACTATGACGAGATATTTTTTCCTGTGACAATGCTCAAATCCATTCGGATAATGCTTGCAATAGCTGCCCATCTGGATTATGAGATCTGGCAGATGGATGTAAAAACAGCTTTCCTGAATGGAGAGCTGACCGAAGAGGTGTATATGATACAACCTGAGGGGTTTACATCCACAGATGAGTCCAAGATGTGCAAGCTTCAGAGATCTATTTATGGATTGAAGCAAGCTTCTCGGAGTTGGAACATGCATTTTGATAAGGTGATCAAAACGTATGGCTTCATTGAGAATGGAGAAGAGCCCTGCATCTATAAATGGGCAAATGGTCCAGTTGTGGTATTCCTTGTCCTGTACATGGATGACATTCTCTTAATCGGGAATGACATCTTCGCACTACAGGGAATAAAAGTTTGGTTGTCATCACAGTTCTCCATGAAGGACTTGGGTGAAGCATCCTACATCATAGGGATGAAGATCTATAGGGATAGATCTAAAAGGATGCTTGGGTTATCCCAGTCCATGTACATAGACACTGTGCTGAAGAGGTTCAGCATGGAGAATTCCAAGAAGGGCTATCTACCGATAGGCCAAAGAATTTCTCTCTCTAAGAAGGATTGTCAGACAACTCCTGAAGAGAGAGAGCGTATGAGTAGAGTCCCATATGCTTCAGCCGTGGGATCTATCATGTACGCCATGACATGTACAAGACCAGATGTGGCATACTCACTAGGAGTAGTGAGTAGATACCAATCTGATTCTGGAGAAAACCACTAGAAAGTGGTTAAAGCCATCCTTAAGTATTTGAGAAATACTAAGGACCAATGATTGGTTTATGGCGAGTCAGATCTGAAACTTGTAGGGTTCACAGACTCCAGCTTCCAATCTAACCATGATGACAGCAGGAGTGTGTCGGGTTATATCTTTACTCTGAATGATGGAGCCATCTGCTGGAAGAGTTCCAAGCAACATACTGTGGCGGACTCTGTTTGTGAAGTGGAGTACATCGCAGCATCGGATGCCGCGAAAGAAGCTATGTGGCTGAGAAAATCCATCACTGAGCTCGGAGTAGCACCCTCCCTCGATGGTCTAGTCCTGCGATACTGCGACAGCACTGATGCCATAGCTCAGGTGAAGGAACCCAAAGCACATCAGCAAATGAAGCACATCTTGCACCGCTTCCACCTGGTCTGAGAGATCGTAGATCGAGGTGACGTCGACCTTCAGAAGATCGACGGTAAGGAGAATCTAGCCGACCCCTTCACTAAAGCCCTGATGATAAAGGAGTTCGACAACCACAAGTCGAAGATGGGTATTAGATACTATGCCGAGTGGCTTTAGGACAAGTGGGAGTTGTTGGGAAATGTGTCCCAAAAAGTCAATCGTCAAGCTGTTGACGGTTGAGCAACCAAGTATTGTAATTGATTTGTTAATAAATAAAATATATATTTGGCATTTTCATCGTAAGCTTTCATCTTCTAATGAACTCCGTTGTTATGATGAAGTCTTTAGGACTATTTAAGTTCGATAAAGAGAGGATTTATCGATTAGTCCTTAAAACTGTTCACGACCAAATGATAGGCTGTTAATAAGGACGACAGCTTCTATCGAGCATAGGTCATTGTAGGCCATATGGGTTGGTTGTCCTCTTAACCAAGGAGTGTGGAGACACTGGTATGGCATACAGATGAGATGTAAGGGTACATCGTCATTGAACGTGACCAACTCCAGAGCATTCTGCTGTCGAGAATGTCTCTGATGGGATATAGGTATAAGTGTCCCTTAGACTTGAGATCGCCTCAGTGACTTGCAAGCAACTCACTGTGCTTTGGTACTGGACTAACTGAATTTCTAATTCAGGGACGGAAGGCTTCTGGGCACAGTCAAGTACTTGCGAAGTCAGAGTGTGATCGAGATGGGATTGACCACTCCAAGAGTTGGAGAAGAATGAGTCGCTGTATTTCAATTTAGCAAAACCTTGGCCAGGGTAATCCATTAGATGGATTTGATATTTTGAAATACAATGTGGACAACCTGATCAGAGTTGATAGTTAAACTCTGGGGTGTCCTATGATCATTTTGGTCAAGGGGATGAATTATATGAAAACTATATCCGCATGGGTTCTACGGATGTTGTTCTACACATTCGACCTATCCGATCGTCGGGTACCATTGCTAGATGGTCACTTCGATTGGTATAGGAATTTATTCTTATGCTACCGGCTTAGGTTCGGACCTATGAGGTCACATACATTAGAGTTCATGATCCGATCGGATGGTTGATCAATGATTAAGAATCGTTCTAGGGTTAAATGATCAATACGATTGACATTTAACCCAGTACAAGTGTTGCAGGAGGATCGATTAGCAATTTGATTGCTAAGTGGCTTAATTTGATTAAGCCAATGGGCTGAGATTAAGTCTAATTAAATATAATTTAATTAGATTTGGTTTGGGGTTGATTGGATCAAGTCCAATTGGTTTATTGGATAAGCCAAGTGTAAGAAAAAACTAGTCCTAGTTCAACTAGGACTTGGGTCAATCTAATTTCTAATTTGATTAGAAAATTAAATCAGATTTAAATCTAATTTAATCTAATTAAATTAGATTTTTAATTGAGTTAAGACCTATTTTAATTGGATTGATCTAATTTTGATTTGATTTGGTTTGAGAAACCAAATTAAAACAAGTCATAAGACAGAATCCTAGTAAGACTAGGATTCCACCTTGCGCCACATAAGCCTTCTCCACGCCCTCTCTCTTATTCAACACCAATCTCCACTTATTTTGTGCGACAAAAGCCCTCTCCCAGATCTCTCCTACGTTCATAAAAGGTCTCCTCTCTTCTTTCTTACATGGAAGGTGGTTTGGATCAAATCTAAAAGGAATAAGTTTGGATTTCAAATTCTATGAGATAGAGTTTTAGAAATCCAAAAATCTTTCAATTTTGCACCGAATTTATCCAAATTTTTTTTGAAATTTTTATGGATTTTAGTGTATACATTGTGCACCCTTTTCTAGTGATCCATACATGAAAATATGAAGGAGGTGCTCAAGAGTTGGTTGTCCCTTAACTTGCCATGTTTGGATAAGCCTTGAGTAGGTGTTTGACCTAGACAAGGACTCTATCATATCTCTCTATATAAGATGAGTTTCTTTATGAAATTTTAAGAGAAATTATAAATTTGAGAGAACTTTGTGCCATCCAAAAATCAAAGAGAAATACCTTTGGGTCGTGGAGATATAAAAGATGTAAGTTAGGGTGTTTAGAGAGAAAAATGTGAAGAAGAAGAGGGTCTTCTTCTAGGGTTTTTGTTTTCATATCTTTCATCCCTCCATCTTGAGTTTCCTGAGAGTGTCTCAGATCTGAAACTCCTCCTTCTACTTTTCATCTTTGGAAGAGTCCAAATCAAGAAGAAGGAGGCACCTGATCAACCATCAAAGAAGGATCAGCGCAGTACTAGCATACTGTGCTGATTCCCTGAAGCAGGATTTTTGATCGAGATTCGTGGGCTCATGTGGATGACTCCTAGAGGCCGGACGCATGTGCGGCTTGCAACATCATCCTTAAGCCCGGATCAGCGAGGTTAGAGCATCTAACTTGCAAGGTAATAGATCTGATCTATTATTTAATACATACATTAGATGTGGTATAGAAATATGTTGATATGATCAACATGTAGTTCATGCTATATTTATATATTTTAATTTTTGATTTAATGCTATGTAATAATCATGTAATAGGATCTTAGATCTAGGGATTCTTTGGTTTTAAAAAATAAATTTTGATTTATTTTAGTCTTCCGCTGTATGATCTTGAAAAAGTTTCAAGATCTAACCCTGAAACCCTAGATCTGGTTCCTTCATGGACTTCTGGTGAGACTTTGGCTCCTTAGCTAGGGCTATGGCGCCATTATTATCGCAGTAAAGAGGTATGGCATCCGATGACATCACTCCAAGCTCTACGGCAAACTTCTTGTACCAGAATGCCTCCTTCGCAGCTTCCGATGCAGCAATATACTCTGCCTCCATGGTGGAATCAGCAATCACCGTCTGCTTGGAACTCTTCCAGCTAACTACACCACCATTGCAAATGAACAGACTTTCAGATGTCGATTTTCGATCATCTATATCAGACATAAAGTCTGAGTCTGTATATCCCTGAATCTGGAGTTCTCCATTCTCAAAGACTAGAAACATATCCTTAGTCCTCCTCAAGTACTTAAGGATACATTTCATAGAAGTCCAGTGCTCTTCACCTGGATTTGACTGATATCTGCTTGTGAAACTCACAGCAAGGGCTATATCAGGTCGTGTACATAGCATGGCATACATGAGGCTCCCTATTGCCGAAGCATAAGGGACCTTGCTCATGCGTTCAATCTCCTCAGGTGTGCTAGGACACATCTTCTTCGAGAGATGAATGCCATGTCTAAAAGGTAATAAATCTCTTTTGGAGTTTTTCATGCTAAACCTTTTTAGCATCTCCTCTATGTACATCTTCTGTGAAAGTCCGAGCATCCTATTTGGTCTATCTCTATAGACCTTAATACCCAGTATAAAGGATGCCTCTCCTAGATCATTCAAAGTAAACTCCTTAGACAACCATACTTTGACTGAGATCAACATGGGAATGTTATTCTCAATTAGGAGGATGTCATCTACGTACAATACGAGGAAGACAACTGCGCTCCCACGTTGTCTACGTAAAATGTGTGAGACGCTCTCTGTTCAGCAGTCGGACATGCTGGTATGGCAGGTAGGTCCTAGTCCAAGACATGAGTCAATTTTTTGGAACCCAGAATAAGTCTATAGTTCCTCAACCAGTCCTTGAAATTGGGTCCAGTCAGTCTATGGGTGTCTAAAATTTTGATCAAGGGGTTTGAGGCAAACTTGTTTCCTGTAGGGAGTCAAAAGATTCTAGTTAGATTTTGTAATCAGACTCAACCAATTTATTTAAGATTTTTATTTTTAAACAAATTAGGCTCCCACTATTTTCTCAGATCCCTACACTCCTTTGGTAGAGATGTGAAAGTCTCCGTGATCAGTGATTTTTAGTGGGTGGTGCGGTCTCACCGACTGGCTCACCACCTCACCTAACAGTTATTGGTGATGGGTCAACCGATGAGTGGACAACTCTTGTCCAATGATTCTCTAATCATGGTGCACACAATACTTGGTCTCTAATTCATGAAGCTCATCGTGTCTGGGATATTGCTCCAATCCTTAGTTAAGTCAAACCCACCATTTGCATGAACTAGATTCCTGATTGGGTCCCTCACCATATCCGAAATATTGAGCCCAACCCATCCTCTAATCCGTAGCATCCAATGCCTAATGGACATGGTTTCATCATCTCGGTGCAATTGAGCCACTTAACCAGCCGAAAATAATCAACCCCGGGAAGGGCCCGCACATCCACAATGGTGGAAGATCTAGACTTAATATTTTCTTAGGGAGATTTAATTTAGGTCACATTAAACTTGACTTGACATAGTCATAACAATTATGACTAACCTAGTGGCATGGGTTAGCTCAAATTGTTAGCCACCTCTAATCAGAACTGAGTCGACACATATGGCCAGGTAAGTGAGACCGGTGGGAGGGATATGCTATTAACTCGACAAGAACGCATTCGAGTCGAGTAGCTCTCAATTAAAAATCAGTCGGTCGCATCTACCCAACTTACCTTAGACATCAAATTATCGAATCAGAACTAATTGGGTTAGCCTACAATCCAGGCTCTAACCACTGAGCCAAATTAGGTCTTAACTTGATCGAGTCACATCTAAATATGATTCGACCTTGATCCAGACTTAATCCTATTAGGCTGGTCAATTATTAGCTTTCATGATCCCACCTAACCAACTCTTGATTTGGTTTGATCAACCACTAGACCTAATTGAGCTACCCAAGCCCGAACTCAATTTTATGAAAATATCTTAGATCTGAAATTCTCAATTTTAGACCTAACTTAATTTTATAAGTTTAATTCATTAATTAAGTTTGGGTTCATAAACAAAGCATGTAAAATAAATCCTAGGATTTCAGGATCTAGGATTTTGCAGAAAAGTAAGTTTTGATTTCTGATTAAGGATGAACGTGCGGCACTCCTACACATCATATGAACACCCCATTGAATGGAAAGAGAGGATCTTAAAATTTTACTTTGTTCTTATGATCGGACGGCCATGAAGAATACCTTAATTAGAAATATAAATTTAACTACAAAACTAGTTAGATCAAAATTAACATATCACATATACAATTTAAGATCTAACTAATACATTCTTTGCATACATCTCATGTATCAAAAATCAATCTAATTAACATGCTTTCAGATCTGATACATCACATGTAATATCTAAAAAATAAGATTTAAATTGAACTATTCAAAATTAAATCTATTCTAGACAAGTTACTAGAACAATTCTACAACTAGTCTAGGCATGCTGCAGATCAATTTTATGAAAAAATTAAAATTTTATTTTTTAATTTTTAATTTGATTATAATAATTATAACATCAAAAAAATAGAGAATAAATTAAATTTAATTCATATTTTAATCTTATTAAAATATAAAACTTAAGACCATTCATGGATTCAACTAATCCTAGTCTAGTCATGCATCTTATGCATGTTAGATCTTCTTAGATTTAATTTTAAATATTTTAATTTTAGATCCTATCATATCTAATGTGACATTTGAAATCATTTAATATAAGATAAATTAAAATTAAAATTAGATCTAAAATAGATCTGAAATAGAGCCAACAACTTGGCTCTGATACCACTTGAAGGGGGGAAACCACTTTTCCTCGTAGGATCTTCCAGATTTCATCAAATCTGGGATGAAATAGTTTTAAAAAAAATTTATCCTACATATTTTAGATCTAATTCTCTAGATCTAATTTTATTATTTGATATTTAAAATTTAAAATTAAATCTAAATCTATGATGAAAGAAGAAGTACCTCAAGGGTAATCTGATTACCCTGTAGATGATCTCTGCACAGCCCGAGGTTCTGATGTACCCATGCAAGCACCTAGCCTCTACCAGTATCTACTCAAGTAATATCTAGAACATCTTCTCCTCATGAATCTATGCTCCAAAAATTAGATCTTTATCTGATTTGAAAGTGCTTCAGAACTCCTTCTGAAGTTGGAGCAGCAGCCTATCGAAGATGTCCTGCAGCATTCTGTTCCAGGCGTCACCACGCCTTGGATCTTTGCCAGATGGATGTCCAACTCTTTGGAGGTGAAGAGGGGAGGAAGGAGAGCAGAGAGGATGTGGAGAAGAGGGGAGGGGGTGGAAGCTATTGGGTTTTGTGCATCAAACAATTTCTTCCATGAAACCCTAGGCACAGTAGGGTTTATATAGACCCTGTATGCTGTGTAGTGCCACATCATTCAACCAATCAAAAAATTCTAATAAATTTTGGAAAAATTTTGATTGATGGAGTGATATCATCTGATCACATCAGATAAGAACCCCACCCTCTCTCCTAAGTTGGCACCAACATTGGATAAGCTCAATCAAGGTGGCGCGAAAGAATCCATGTTTATCAGGACTCTTTGGTTCTTATCCATTTGGGGTGCCCACTTTAATCCAATTGGGCTCATACAATAATCTGATTATGACACCCAATTTAATTGGGTTTTGACATGTGAACACTCCACAAAAATCCTCCAATAAGCCCTCTTCAGTTTAAGACCCATATGTCAACTTTTGATAGATGTTCTAAAATGAAATTGGCAGGTGCTAGAAATTAGCAGGTGTTGTCTTAAATTTATCTCATAAATTAGGACAAGCCTTTTTTGAGCTGGACAAGCTTCATTTAGACTGAGAAAAATCTTTTCAAGGTACTCTGAATGAGTCAAATCACATTTGGCTAAGTAGAGACAGAAAAGATTACACGAGGAGAAAGTTAGGCTCAATCGTGTGCTAGCACGATTTCCTTGAACCTAATTGGATCTTATCCAAATCAATTGGGTTAGCCCAATTGATGACATCCAAACCCTAACCCTTGTTTGTGTGACCCAGTTAGGTTCAATTTCATATGGTAATGAGACATGTCATGATCTCATCATCGACATCATCGAAACTCCTTTCGATGGACCAGAACTCTTCTGATTCAGACAATTAGAATGATCGATCATCAATATCATTCTAATTGCTCTCAAAATCTACTAGTGACACCTAGTAGTATCTAGTGGTAACCCATCAGAACTAAAGATGAACCTCTCAGTGCGGTTACTTGTGTGATTGAGTTCCTCTATCATGAGTTCCAACTGAATTAGGGTTAAGGTGAACTCGTCAAACCCAACATCAGTCATATGAGTTAATCGATCAATCCGAGTCGGATGTGAAACCTTAATGGAAAATTTTTTTCCATTATTTTACTCTGCCATGGACATGAGCTTAAGGACTCAATCTTTCAATTATCATAGGACTACTCCTCTCATCTATCGAGGTTGATAGATCCCATCGTGGTGCGACCTAGTTCCTACAATGAATATGCTACAGCCAACATACACCTCAGAGTTTCGAATGGCTAGGAGATCGAGTTATGGTGTAGTCAAACTATAACACACTCAAGGTGAACTGTCGATGCACCTCAGGTCAAAAAATTAGACACACAACTACAGCATCGAGCTAGTCATTGACGAGAAGGTAGGCTACCTTATGACTGCTTGATATGGTCATGCTCAGTACTCTCGTTCTCAATGAATATCTGTACTCTCGCTCTGGTGTCTCCACACTATAGACTCAAGACATATCTACCTTAAGGAAGCGATCATGCACCAACCTTCCAGATTGATCACCATCCTCGTGATGATCCAATGGTCAGGAGCTATTTATGAGTTAGTTATGTAAATTCATGCCTTAAATTTTTAACTCTTGAAAATATGAATTTACATTCTCACTAACTCAAAGGATGTATCACAAACATAATGTACATAATGTAATAGAAGAATAACCCTTTTATTCATTTATAGTCAAAATTATAAATTTGCTCTTAGATCTGTACAGGAATGTGTCAGCCGATCTAGCATCTAGGGCACGCATCTAACAAGAAGAAGAAGAAAAGAAGGTCTTTTCTTAAGGTTTCTTTTAGAACCCTTCTTCTCCATAAATCATGAGATTTTTTTATGAAAAAAATTAGACATCATAAGATCTAAAAGTTGGAGAAATATCTAGAGAAGAAGGTTTTCTCATGTCCTAGCATAAAGATGTTCTCAATACATCAATCGTTGATGTACTGAAAGAAAAGATCTATCTTCTCTTAGGACCCTTTTCTTTTACTTATTATTTCTAATTTTAGGGAGGTCAAAAGGATTGACTTTTTCCTTGTTCCTCTTCATATTCTTCATCTCTTAAAATATCCAAGAGATTCGAAGAATATTTTTTAGATTAACCATCCGGAGGGATCTGCAAGAAGCTAGCACTTCGAGCAGATCTTTATTCGACGAACCTTCGATTTTGTTGCAGCCTCGTGTGGATCACCTGTAGAGGCCAGATGTGTGTGCGGCTCCAAAGACAACAAAAAAAATCAACTATGGAGTTCTCGACCCGCATGAAGGTAAGAGATCTGATCTTTTCTTTTATCTAGATATGATCTAGATTTTAGATCTGAAACTGTTTCAGATCTAAGGTATTGATTTGATCAATACTAAAGCTTTTATTTTTCTGATTTATAAATACAATATGACATGTTATAGATCCTAATTGTAGGATTTAGTAATTTGATTACATGTATTTGTAGATTAAATTATTTAATTTACATGTTCCACTGCGTTATATTTAAAAATATTTTGAAATTCATGCATGAAACCCTGCACTTTTTCCAACAATGGGAAGGTGGAAATCTATAAAGTTTATTTGATTGCCAAGGATTATCATCAATGTTATGGTATTAACTATGATGAGATATTTTTTTCTGTGGCAATGCTCAAATCTATTCAGATCATACTTGCGATAGTAGTATATCTGGACTATGAAGTCTGACAAATGGATGTGAAGACAGCTTTCCTAAATGGAGAGTTGAATGAAGAGATGTATATGATACAGCCTAAAAGATTCATATCCACATATGAGTCCAAGGTGTGCAAGCTTCAGAGATCCATTTATGGATGGAAGCAAACATCTCAAAGTTGGAACATATATTTTGATAAGGTGATCAGAATGTATGGCTTCGTTAGGAATAGAAAGGAACCCTGCATATATAAGTGCAAATAGTTCGATAATTATATTTCTTGTGCTGTATGTGGATGACATTCTCTTAATCAAAAATGATATCCCTACATTATAGAAAATAAAAGTGTGACAGTCACCATAATTCTTCATAAAAGATCTGAAAGAAGCAGCCCACATCCTAGGGATGAAGATCTATAGGGATAGATCTAAGAGGCTACTCGAGCTCTCCCAATCTACGTACATAGATACTATGCTAAAATGGTTCAGCATGGAGAACTCAAGAAAAGCTATCTTCCGATAGGCCAAAGAATTTTTCTTTCGAAAGAAGATTGTCCGACAACTCTTCAAAAGAGAGAGAGCGTATGAGTAGAGTTCCATATGCTTCGGTAATGGGTTCTACTATGTACACCATGACATGTACGAGACCAGACGTGGCATACTCATTAGGAGTAGTGAGTAGATACCAGTCTGATCTAAGAGAAAACCACTGGAAGGTCGTAAAGACTATTCTTAAGTATTTAAGAAATATTAAGGACCAGTGGCTTGTGTATAGTGAAACTGACTTGAAACTTGTGGGGTTCATCGACTCCAGCTTTTAGTCAGATCATGATGATAGTAAGAGTATGTTAGGTTATATTTTTATCTTAAATGGTAGAGCAATCTTTTGAAAAAGTTTCAAGTAGAATACTGTGACAGACTCTATTTGTGAAGCAGAGTATATCGCGGTATTCGATGCCGCGAAGGAAGCTGTATGGTTGTGAAAGTTCATCGATGAGCTTGAAGTAGCATCCTCCATTGATGGCCCTATCTTATTATACTGCGACAATACTGGAGCCATTACTCAAGACAAAGAGTCAAGATCCCATCAGTGCACCAAACATATTCTTGATCGTTATCACCTTATCCGAGAGATTGTAGATCGAAGTGATGTCGACCTTCAGAAGATCGATGGAAGGGAGAATCTGACCGATCTATTTACTAAAACTCTTGAAATCAAAGAGTTTGATTACCATAAATCGAAGATGGATATACGATACTGTACTGATTGGCTTTAGTCTAAGTGGGAGTTATTGAGAAATATGTCCCAAAGTCAATCGTTAGATGATTGTGCTCATCTTGTAAACTGTATATAAATTCTTATTAATAAAAATTATTTGATATTTTCATTACAAATTGATCATCTTTGAACTTCTGTGTTGTAATGAAGTCCTTAAGACTATATATATTAATTGACAAAGGAAGATTTGTCATTAAATCCTTAAAATTATTTACGACCAAATGATACGGTATTACTAGGATGATAGCGATATCAAGTGTAGGTCATTGTGTGCCATATGAGTTGGTTGTTCTCTTAACCAAAGAGTGTGTAGACACTGTTATGGCATGCAGATAGAATGTAGAAGTACATTCACATCGAACGTGACCATGTGTCGAGCACTCTCCTGTCAAGAATAGCTTGCTAAGGGTATGGGTATAAGTGTCCCTCCGATCTGAGACCACCACGATGATTTGTAAGCAACTCACTGTACTTTAGTATTGGACTATCTGAGTTACTATTTTAGTGATGGAAGGATACTAGGTGCAGTGATGTACTTATCAAGTTAGTGTGTGAGTCAAGATGGAATTGACCCCTCTAAATTGGTAGGAGATATGCATCAGTATATTTCAATTTAACAAAATCTTAGTCAGGATAATCTATGAGATAGAATTGAAACATTAAAATATAATGTAGTCAACTTAATTAGGGTTAACAGTTAAACCCTAAGTCATCTTGAGCATTTGGGTCAAAGGGATGAATTATACGGTAACTATACGCCAGTAGGTTCTAGAAAGTTGCTTTGCAACACTTCGATCCATCCAATCGTCGGGTCATCATTGCCAGATGGTTACATCAATTGATATAGAAAATTATTTCTATACTACCGATTTAGGTTCAAACTTATGGGGTCACACACATTAGAAGATTTAGTCAGATCTGATGGCTGAAGAGTCCAAGTGGATTGTGACTCTAGTGAAGAGTCCTACTTAGACTAGGACTCTGTGGAAGAGTCCCACTGGGACTGAGACTTTACCATTTATGAAAAATTAATTAGTAATTAGATTACTAATTGACTCAATTTGATTGAGTAAAGAGCTTTGAAACAAGTCTAATTGAATTAGATTCAGTTCGACTCAGATTAGGATTGATATGATTAAACTCGATTACAAGAGAAATTTGATCCTGATTTAATCAGGGTTTGGACTAGGCTAATTTTTAATTGGATTAAGAATTTGATGAGATATTTAGATTTTTAATTAAATTAGATTTATTTCTATTAGTAGTTTCAATCCAAATTTTATTTGGATTAAAATTGAATTAGAAATGAAGAGTCCAAGTCAGACTAGGACTCTATCCTTATCTTTTGCGCCACATCTGGATCCATGCCAATTTCTCTATGCCAAATTGGATTTGGGTTGTGATTTTTGGCATCATGAGAGAAAATCTAACAAGGGTGGTCAGCTATAGCTAATGAGTCATAATATTATCTCTTGCCTAATTTGAATGCGATCTGAATTAGAGATAAGATGTAGACTAAGAAAGAGATTTTTCATATATAGTATATTATTGGAGCCATATTATTTTTTTTCTTATCTTTTTAAAGGAATTTTTTAATGTGTAAGACTCCAAATTTTTTTCTCCATATCCTAATGATTTTTTTGGAATTTTTGGGGATGCCAAAAAGGGGTTTTGGTGTTGATTCATGGCATCCTTTCTTGGAAAGTCCTAATTCCTAGTCTATAAAAAAGGGACCCCTCTCTTGGACATCCCATGATCAATTCTCTTATAGATTTTTTACTTCCAGAGCCTCTTCTCCTCCTCCTCTCTTCCTCCTCTAGATCTCCTATCACTTTGGAGTGTCCAAAGTACTTATAGAAGAAGAAAGAGGTCAGCTATTGAAGTTGTTTGCAAACCAGCATCTCCAAGCCCCTGATCTGCGCCAGTCTTTGCATGAATTTTTCTATAGAGGCCAGATGACTTCATGTGTCTATGAGTGATCTGAAGAACATCCTATCCAACTATTGGATTAGAAGAGATCAAGATCAAAATTTGTTTGGTAACGATCTCTAACTTATTTTGATTCCTATGGTAGATCTAATAGTTAGATCTAGAATTTCAACATCGATGAGATCGATGTGATTTTTATTTTCAGATCTAAATTATATATTTTTCATATCAAATTTTTTAATGTGGTAGTCTAAGATTAGATCTTATATATGTGATTAGGATTAAATTATTTAATATATTATTTTTACTGCATAAAATTTTTAATTGCATGTACTGCACTATCATAAATTTTCTTCAGCTAAGAGTGGGCAGATATACTAATGCTAATGGTAGAATATCTATATCAATATATATTCTTGAGTTTTGTTAGCTCGGTATGTTGGAAGAATTCTAGACAATTGACCAATGAAACCTGAATATGCTATAGGTGTGCAGGATGCGTTCTAGCTCTTGTGATAGTTGCAAAACTGGATGTCATACCATTAGATGCTATGACATTATACTGCAAAGATAATGGTGCATAGCCCTCACTAAGGAGCCAAGATTTCACTAGAAATTCATGCACATATAACAGGGATATACATGATTATCTCAAGTAAAAATATATAGAGGTGCAGAGAGTAGACTCCACATTAGATGTAGTGGACCCGAGTCACTTAGCCAGGTAAATATCGAAGCCTGTCTTCAAAAAATGGAGCTCAGGTATATGACAGATTGGCTTTAGTATAAGTGAGAGTTTATTAGATGTGTGTCTTAAAAGCCAATTCTGACTAGCACATACCTTTCTCTAGGGTATATTTTGTACTTGATAGGCAGTCTTGATAACCAATCATGTCATATGTATCCATGATTTATCCTAAAAATTAACATAAATAATTTTGTATATTCTCAAGATGTTGAGAATTTGATACATATATCATTAGTGGTTAATTTCTAAATGCTCCTGATCGAATGATCGTCACGGAGGATAGTGATCAATCTATTTAAGATCGATGCATGGATCACCTCCCTTTAGAGTAGATGAGTCTCAAATCTATGGTATAGAGATATTGGGATGAGAGTGCAGGTGGTTGTTAGAGAACAACTGCATTGAGCATGGCCATCACGAGAAACCATTTGGATGTTTACTCACTCGTCAGTGATTTTCTCAATGCTATAGTGGTGTGATTGATCCTTTGACCTACAGTGTATTGGCTATTCACAGTGAGGCTACTAGTTTGATTGTACATTCTCTTGATCCCTAGCCATTCAGGTCCTTACTGTGTATGTTGGCTATTGTAGGTTCAGGTTCGCTGTTTGGAGTAAGATGCACGTAAATAGAATCTATCGATCATAGTAGAAAAGGAGAAGTCCTATGTGATTCACAAGACTGAGTTCAGGAAGCCTCTAGCTAGAGCAAGAGTGAATACTGAAAAAGAGTTTCCATGGATTATAAATGAATTCAAGTCGAGCCAGTCTAGTATATGACTGATGATGGGGTTTGACGAGTTCTCCATAACCTCCATCTTGTCGGAACTTATGATAGAGGGATTGTATCACACGATAACTATACCTAGAGGTTTATCTTTTCTATTCTATTGGGTTGCCATTACATGCTACTAGGCATCACTAGTGGATCATGAGAACTTACTAACATCATTTTTGGATCAATGATCTTTGTTGAGGTGTGTTGGAATCATTTAGTCCATCGAAAGGAGTTTCGATGATACCGTGATGGAGATCATGATATGTCTCACTACCAGACAGAATAGAACTTGAGGAGTCACACACAAAAGGAGCATAACCTGATCAATTGATTGGATCATATTCGAATTATCAATCGGATTGATAGTTTGAATTTTAGAAACTGCTAATTTGTAAGCATTATAGTTTTGACAGCTGCTAATTATTACCACAAGGACTTAATTATAAATATTATAATTTATTTTGGGGCTAATTAAATTATAGATCAAATCTTAATTAATTTAAATAAGATTTAATTTAATTAGACTTGATTTAATTTAATGCTAATTAGGTTCAATTATCCAAATCAGATTTGAACTTCAAGCTTGATTAGATCAGGGTTGACAGCCATTTCGAATTCGACTCGATTCGAACTCGATTTGAACTTGATTGAGATCAAATTTGAATCAGATGAATCATGACTTAGAGAGCTCAGATTTTTTGAGAGACTCTAATTTTCATACAAAAAAGGTGAGGGAGAGCATGGAGATGCACCCCCTTTTGTTTTCGCACTTGTGAAGGGGAGGGGCACCAATAGTTGGCGTCCACTCCATCTGAGATTCTCTTTCTTGCTGATTTTTTTTCTATTTAAATTTAATTTAAAATAAGATCAAATTCTTATCAGATATGGCATGGGAGTTGTTTCTTTTGTGTGACAAAAAATTTAGGAAAAGGAGAACGCACGTTCGCATGTGTGAAAGAAATAGGGCGCCCCTCCTCTATGTGCATCTTTCCTTATTTCGTTCTCTCTTTCTATTTGAATTTGATTCAAACTAAGAAGGAGATAATGTCTAAATGAAAAAGTTTTTGCACCTTAATTTTATGTGACAAAATTTTAGGAAGAGAAGGGGCATGTGCTATTTTAGATGGGAATCTCCTTTCTTACCGCACAACCTAATCTCAACGCATCAATCCCTCCCTTTGGATTTGAATGCCTAAGATCAAATTGGATTTGATTTATTAAGGTGTTAGGAAGTGGTTAGGCATGAGATTACAAGTTTTTGTGCCACAAAAAAAATGAAGAGGCATGAGATTTTGCGTGAGAGAAGTGGATGGCTTCTTTAGGACACCAAAACCATCTTAATGCCCACTCTTCCTTTCTTACACCTCCATGCCAAGATCTGATAGAGATCAGATCTAAAAGAAAAAGAAAAAAGGGAAAGAAGAAAAGAAAAAGAAAGATTCTTTTTTCTTTTTTTCTTCTTGATGATCTGATTCAGATCCCATCGATCTATGCGAAGGAGTTCGTGCAGCGATTTTCTTCTTCGAGATCTAGAAGAAGAGATGCAGAGCCAAAGCTGAGGAGCGAGATCTGTAAGATGCTAGCACACCGATGATCTTGATGCTTTGATCAGATATCTCTGTGTGGATACTAGTAGAGGTCGAATACGTGCGAAACTATGATCAAAACCCTAAACATCTGCAGGATCCAGAGGTATGGAGATCTGATCTCTGATTTTATTTTGCTAACGTTTGTTTTTCTTTATAGATTTCATATCAAAGTAACATATTCATGTCAAGATCCTAAGCATCATTTTCAGATCACATCTAGTGTGTGTATTAAATTAAAAATATTTTAATTTATTTACTTTTACTGTATAAAATTTTTAAAAAAATTTAAACTATACGTACAAATCCATAGCGATTTCTAACAAATTGCTTGATCATGGAATATTTTGGTTCATTCTTTATACACTCTGATATTCTCGTAAGCTTTATTTTTAAGTTCTTTTAATTCATTAATTTGAAGCTGTTGGATGTATGCCCTGTAACCCAATCTTGACTGACGCATATCATATTTTTAAGATATAATTTTATACTTAATAGATATTTATATTACCATTCATATTTTATGTGTCTATGAATCATCCAAAGGATTAATAAGATGATGACACATTTTTTCAAAGAGTTGAGAAATGTGTCATTGATGGTTAATTTTTAAATTATTCTTGATCATAGAATCATCATGAAGATGGTGATTGATCCAGATAGATCGGTGCACGGATCGCTTCCTTCGAATAGATGAGACTCGAGCTGCGGTATAGTGATATTGGAGTGAGAGTGTAGATAGTTATTAGAGAATAATCAGCACTGAGCATGATCAATATGAGAAGTCACATGGATGTCTGCTCACTCGTTAGTGACTTTCATGATGTGCAGTAGTGTGACTGATCTTTTGACCTGCAGTACCACAGTTGCTCGTAGTGGACTGTCAGAGTTTGACTATACATAAACATTGACTCAATGAGTCCTTGTAGTGCATGTTTGTGATAGTTGATCCACTATAGAGTAAGGTGTGCACCTGATGGAATCTATCGATCCTAGTAGAGAGTAGTCCTATGAGATTTAAGAAGCTGAGTCCTCAAGTTTATGGCCATAGCAGTGTGATTGATGAAAAAATATTTTCATGAGAATCACACATTGACTCGAGCTAATTGAATCTATCATATGATTGATGTTGAGATTTGATGATTTATCCATGACCTGCCATCTGGTCAGAACTCATGATAGAGGGACTATATCATACATTAACTACACCTAGAGATTTATTATTTTTTATTCTATTAGATTGTCATTACATACTGCTAGGTATCACTAGTAGATTATGAGACCTACGAGCATCATCTTGATAATTGATGATCTTTGATGGACAAAGTTAGAATGATTTCAATTCATTGAAAAGAGTTTTAATGATATTGTAATAGGGATCACAATATATTTCACTACCAGATAGAATAGAATCTATAGAGTCATACACAAAGAGACTTTTGACTGATCAGATGGTTAAATTATGATTATGAATCGTGATAGAATTTAATCATCAATATGATTGATGATTAATCTAATACAAAATTATAATTAAGTAACTTGCTAAAGAGTTAGTAAGTTATAGGAGGATTAATTAGCAATTGGATTGCTAATTGGCTCAATTTGATTGAGCAATGAGGCTTGGATCAAGTTTAATTGAATCAAATTCAATTTAATTTGACATGGATTTGATTTGATCAAATCTAATTAGATTATGAGATAATCTAATTGCATGGGAGAACTATTCCTTGTTTGATTAGGATTTGGATTTAATCTAATTTCTAATTAGATTAGGATCTAATTAAGAGATTTTGAGTTTCTATTTGGACTAAAAATCCTCCTCTAATTGGATGTAATTAAATCTTAATTAATTAAGAATTAATTTGATTTAAATCAGCCACTTAAAGAAGAATCCTAATAGACTAGGACTCTTCCTCTCTCCTTCCACCATAAGGAAGCCACACAGCCCCATGCCCACTTAATTTTTGCATCTATTTTTTCTCCATGACCGAGAGATATTTTAGCATGAAAGGTGTTCATGCTAATTCTTTTTCTGTAGGATATCTTGGTGCAAAAAAAAGAAGCATTGGGCGGCATATTCAAGAGTCTAAACATACATGGACTCTTACCTAAAAACCCTAAATAATCCTATTTAAACAAGGGATAAGTGGGGTGGCATGGAACTTGATATTGATCAGATTTTGGATGCCAAATACAAAGGGGCATGCATGAAAAAAATTGGAGAAAAGAGGGCACAGCATCCAAAGGCTAGGCATGAGGTTTGTTGGCCCTATCCCTTCTTTCTTACAAACAACCAAAGGTTGGTTGTTAGAGTCTTTTCTCTCCCTCTTTTGTCCAAATTTTAGACATGGATTTTTCTGTCCCCTTTGTCCAAGAGTTGGACATATTTTCTTAGATCTCTAGCATAGATATTTTGTGTATGAGTTTTAGGAAGAAAGAGAAGAAAGTGTTCTTCTCATGATCTCTAGTGTAGAGATCTTCATCCTCCTATTCTTTTCTTCTTCTCTAAGAGGGTCTTGAGAGAAACGAAGAGTTTTCAACTGTCAAGATATGATCTCTATAAGGAAGCTAACACCTCATGAGATCAAGAAGCTTCTGATCAGATTGAGGCCTCGTGTGGATATCCATAGAGACCAGACGCTTGTGCGATTTCAAGGCACCTTTGGAAGACATCCACGATCATCGATTCATGGTGTAGATCTACCAGCACCAAGATATGAGATTAGATCTTCTCTATTTATTCTTCGCTATTTGATTTCTATATCTGAATCCTATCTCACATATGTAAATCTTATTTTATGATTTTAAGATTTGATCTTGCATGCCTAGATTAAATTAAATTTAATCTAAATTTTTAATTTTCACTGCATACTTATTTTGAAAATTTTTGCATGCATGAAACCATGAAATCCCTATAGAAGCTTTCTATGATTTCTAGCTATGTCCAAGTCTATATTTAATTTCTTAATGGCCCACATGGCTGTTATGATCCAGGTGGTGTGCCCAAGGCCCAGGGGACCAAGGCTAAGGCCAAGGTCCATCATTCATGAGGGCTTCATGGAGGCTCTAGGGCTAGCTGGGCCCCAGGTTGAAAGGCTGTGGGCCTTTCGGGTTCTTGAGGTCTAGGTTATGTGGGCCTCAAGGGACCAACTCTTTATGGGCCAGGTCTGGGCCTAGGAGAGGTGAGATTAGGTTGAGTCATGGGTGTACATGGGCTCGGGTTAACCTAATCTCCCATAGAGTTGGTCAAGGGAGTTTTGGGTTTGGGTCACTTGACCCGGTGTTTATATATACATGTACTTGTATAGGTTTGATTAAGCCAAGAAAATAGATGACTCTTTCTCCCAAGTCTCTCTCTCTCTTCTCCCTCTCTCTCCAGCAATCTTCCATGCACCAGGACCAAGAAACCCTAGGGTTTCTTGCCACCAGTCCATAAAAGGAAAGAAAGGAAGGGAGGCGCTAGCCCCTCCCCCCTTGCAGCCGCCTACCAGATCTGCTCTCCCCCTCTTGTGGGTACCCAAACACTAAGTCCAGGACCTGAAATTCTTTAGAAGAGGTTGGTACAAGTCTCTCTCAGATCTGGAGTTGATCTGAGATCGTTTGAGGTGCGGGTGAGATCTCCATCAACAGATCTACAAAAAGGCTGCAGCAGGATAGATCTGCGAGGTCTGTCTCCATCTATCTTCTTCCCCATCTAGTATGCCCCGATTTGAGATCTACAAATTGAGAGACCTCGGTCCAGGTCTGATCTAGTTGCATACCAGATCTTGGATTTTTTAGAGGTGGTTTCAAAGGTGTTCTTCATCTGGAACGAAAGGCTGACGAAGAAGACAGTAACCAGGCTGATTTCGTCAAGGGCCTTGGATCGTGTCCAGAAGTCTCCAGATCTATTCGTTGCTGGTTCTGCTACACCAAAGGTCCATGGGAGGAGCGGGATCATGCTCCAACAGTTGGTATCAAAGCTACGATGGTGAGAAAGTGATTTCAAGTGCGAGAAGTTGAAGATCCCAGGTGCTAAAAATTTTCAGCAAGGTACCATCAAGGTATATTTTATACTTCTTGATTTTATATTGCTTGTTTGGCTTGGATCCAGTCATGGGAAGTAATATGAAGGTCGAGTTCGAGAAGTTTGATGGCAAGGAGAATTTTTTCATGTGAAAAATCTGGGTGGAGGATCTTCTGGTGCAAGCAGATCTGGATTAGGCTTTGGATGAGAAGCCTGAGGGAATGACAGATAGATAGTGGGCATCGTTGGAGAAGAAAGCATGCTCGATGATCAGAGGATGTTTGGCGGATGCGGTGTTGTATTCAGTGCTGGAAGAAAAGACCCCGAAGGGCCTTTGGTCGAAGTTGCACACCATGTTTATGGGAAAGAATATGTGCAACAAGCTGATGCTGAAGAAGAGATTGTACAGTCTTCGGATGCAGGAGGGATCTGATGTGATTGGCCACATTCAGAGGTTCGACCAGTTGTGCACGGAGTTGGTGAATATCAGGGTGAAGGTGGATGAGGAGGACAAGTCTCTATTGCTTCTATGTTCGCTGCCCGGATCATATGATTCTTTGGTGACTACACTGCTCTACGGCAAGGAGACTCTGGAGTATGAGGACATGGTCTCGATGCTGAGGTCGAATGAGTAGAGAAAAAAGTTGACCAGAGATCGGGCTTCCCAGGAGGGTTTGGCAGTAGGGGAGAGGACAGGTAGAGGCAGAGGTAGAAGCAAGTCCAGGGGGCGGTCCAAGTCCAGGAAGGGAAAGAAAGAGGTGAAATGCTTCAAGTGCAACGAGTTTGGGCACTTCAAGCGAGAATGTCCACTATGGAAGAGCAAGAAGGGAGAAAGAAGTGGCTCAGAATCAGTGAGTGCAATTGCTGGGCAGCAGGTGGAGGATGATCTACTTGTGGTATCAGATGGTCACAGGCATTACACAGAGGAGTGGACACTAGACTCTGTGTGCTCACATCACTACACACCACACAGGTCTTGGTTTGCGACATACACCAAGACAGATGAGGGATCAGTGACTCTAGGCGACAATCATCCTTGTAAGGTGGCTGGGATAGGGACAGTTAGGGTGAGGATGTTTGATGGGATTGTGAGAACATTGACAAATGTAAAGCACGTCCCGGAGCTGGAAAAGAATCTGGTGTCACTAAGCTACTTGGAGCACAGTGGATACAGCTTCAGCAGTAGGGCTAGAAGCGGAGTACTGAACATCTCCAATGGAGCTATGGTGGTGATGAGAGGTAGGAGGTTGGACAATAACCTCTATCGCATGGAGGGATCTGTGGTGACCGGAGAGTCTGATGCAGCAGCTGCAACACAGGACCAGTAGGGGGCTTACAAGATGTGGCACTACCGCCTAGGCCACATGGGTGACAGAGGGCTGAGGGAGTTGAGCAGGAGAGGACTCATCTTTGATCTGGAGGATGGTGCTACAGGGGAGATCTGTGAGCCTTGCTAGATGGGAAAGCAGAGAAGAGTTCAGTTCACCATCAGTACAGCCCGGAGTGCAGCCCCTCTGGAGTTAGTACACACAGATGTGCGGGGACCAGCCCCAGTTTTAGCTAGAAATGGGGCCAGATACTTCATGACCCTGATTGATGATTTCTCAAGGAAGCTCTGAATTTACTTCATGAGAGAGAAGTCAGAGGTCTTTACCAAGTTCAAGATCTGGAGAGCTGAGGTGGAGAAGGAGCAGGGGAGGAGCGTGAAGTGTCTGAGGTCAGACAATGGCGGGGAGTACACCAGCAGAGAGTTCCAAGACTACTGTGAGGAGTGTGGGATCAGGAGACACTTCTCAATTAGGGGGACTCCACAGCAGAATGGGGTGGCCGAGAGGATGAATAGAATACTTTTGGAAAAGGCACGATGCATGAGGCTGCAAGCAGGGCTTCCAAAGGAGTTCTGGGTTGACACAGTTGACGCAGCAGGTTACTTGGTCAATCGATCACCTCACACCAGGTTGGATGGCAGGCTTCCAGAGGAGGTGTGGTCTGGGAGGATAGTTGGGCTGGGCCATCTACGGGTATTTGGGTGCACGGCCTATGTGCACATTGAAGTTGGTGAGCGGAGCAAGCTGGACGCCAGATCACGCAAGATGGTGTTTCTAGGCTATCCGCGAGGAGTCAAGGGATACAGGCTGTGGGATCTCTTGAAAAAGAAGGTCATCATTAGTCGGGATGTGACTTTTGATGAGGAGTCCGTCCTTCAGAGGCGAGCAGGCATGGAGGAGCAGCAGGAGCAGGAGGAGGTCCAGCAGGACGCTGCTGGATAGCTTACCTCTTTTATTTTGCCTCTTGCAGGTACTACTGGAGGACATGACATTCAGGTGGAGAACCTACCTAAGGTGTCTCCACAGGTGGAGAGGACTCGGACGGATGATCGAGGCGGAGAGGTCTAGCAGGAGCAAGCTGGATCGAGGACTGATATCGGTGTTGCCCTACACAAGCCCAAGAGGACCATCAGGCAACCGGACCGATATGGCTTCGAGGAGATGCTATCATATGCCCTGGTGACAGTGAATGAAGACCCATATATGTATCAGGAGGCTATTGAGAGCTAGGACAGAGAGTGGTGGGTCCAGGCGATGTCCGAGGAGATGCAGTCTCTCTACCAAAACCAGATGTGGCGATTGGTGCAGTTGCCACAGGGGAAGAGGCCCATTGGCTGCAAATGGGTCTACAGTCACAAGGAAGGGCCTTCAGAGTAGGGAGGTATCAGATTCAAGGCGAGGTTAGTGGCCAAGGGATACTCTCAGAAGGAAGGCATCGACTTCAGTGAGGTCTTCCCTCCTGTCGTCAGACATACTTTCATCAGAGTGTTGCTGAGCATTGTAGCAGCTCAAGATTTAGAGCTGGAGCAGATGGATGTCAAGACGGCGTTCCTCCATGGGTATTTGGAGGAGAAGATTTACATGGAGCAGCCACCCGGTTTCAGGGATCTAGGATCAGAGGGAAAGGTTTGTTTGTTGCAGAAGTCACTGTACGGGCTGAAGCAGTCGTCGAGGCAATGGTACAAGCGGTTCGACTCCTATGTGCACAAATTGGATTTTCCAGGTGTGAGTTTGATCCCTGTGTTTATGTTCAGTCTCTTGAGGATGGTTCTAGGTTGTTTCTACTCTTGTATGTGGATGACATGCTTATAGCATGCAAGAGTAGGAAGGTTGTGCAGGATCTGAAGGCATCCTTATCTTGGGAGTTTGAGATGAAGGATTTGGGCCCTGCAAGGAAGATCCTAGGCATGGAGATTTTCAGAGACCGAGCCCGGAGGGTGCTGCATCTATCTCAGGGGGGCTACATACAGAAGGTCTTAGAGAGGTTCGGGATGAAGGGAGCAAAGCAGGCGGAGCTGCCACTTGCCGGTCACTTCAGACTCTCGAAGACCATGGCGCCACAGATTGAGGTGGAGGCTCAGGAGATGGAGAAGGTTCCTTATGCTTCAGAAGTTAGGAGCTTGATGTATGCGATGGTCTGTTGTAGGCCAGACATCGCTCATGCAATGAGTCAGGTTAGCAGGTTCATGGTGCAGCCTGGCAAGGAGCACTGGAGAGCTCTGAAGTGGATATTCAAATACCTGGCGGGATCAGTTGGAGTTGGCATATGCTACGGACAGCGAGGAGGTGCAGTGGGATACTCTGACATGTCCAGGGAGGCTCAGGGGCTGATTGGCAGTTATGTAGATGCAGACTTCGATGGAGATGTGGATACCCAGAGGTCTACGACAGGCTACATCTTTAGCCTGTATGGAGGTCCTATTTCTTGGAGATCGAGTCTGCAGCCTATCACAGTCCTATGCACTACAGAGGCAGAGCACATCAAACTGATAGAAGCAGCTAAGGAGGCAATTTGGCTGAAGGGTTTGTTGACGGAGATGGGCCTTACTCAGGAGGCCATTAGAGTACACTGTGACAGCCAGAGTGCATTTCTATTAGCACAGAACTTAGTCTATCATGCAAAGACAAAGCACATTGACATTCGGTATCATCGGATCAGGGAGCTTGTGGAGGATGGCAAGGTGGAGCTGATAAAGGTACACACCAAGGAGAACCCAGCTGATGCACTTATGAAGGTACTTCCACGGGACAGCTTTCAGAGATGTGTTGAGCTGATTCGGCTGATGGACAGAGTGGAGCTGGTTGAGGCCTTGGGACACCAAAGTGGAGATTGTTATGATCCAGGTGGTGTGCCCAAGGCCCAGGGGACTAAAGCTAAGGCCAAGGTCCATCATTCATGAGGGCTTCATGGAGGCTCTAGGGCTAGTTGGGCCCTAGGTTGAAAGGCTGTGGGCCTTTCGGGTTCTTGAGGTCTAGGTTATGTGGGCCTCAAGGGACCAACTCTTTATGGGCCAGGTCTGGGCCCAGGAGAGGTGAGATTAGGTCGAGTCATGGGTGTACATGGGCTTGGGTTAACCTAATCTCCCATAGAGTTGGTCAAGGGAGTTTTGGATTTGGGTCACTTGACCCAGTGTTTATATATACATGTACTTGTATAGGTTTGATTAAGCCAAGAAAATAGATGACTCTTTATCCCAAGTCTCTCTCTCTCTTCTCCCTCTCTCTCCAACAATCTTCCATGCACCAGGAGCAAGAAACCCTAGGGTTTCTTGCCGCCAGTCCATAAAAGGAAAGAAAGGAAGGGAGGTGCTAGCCCCTTCCCCCTTGCAGCCGCCTATCAGATCTGCTCTTTCCCTCTTGCAGGCACCCAAACACTAGGTCCAAGATCTGAAATCTCTTGAGAAGAGGTTGGTACAAGTCCCTCTCAGATCTGGAGTTGATCTGAGGTCGTTTGAGGCACGGGTGAGATCTCCATCAACAGATCTACAAAAAGGCTGCAGCAGGACAAATCTGTGAGGTCTATCTCCATCTATCTTATTCCTCATCTAGAACACCCCAATTCGAGATCTATAAATTAGAGGACCTCGGTCCAGGTCTGATCTGGTTGGGTACCAAATCTTGGATTTTTTAGAGGTGGTTTCAAAGGCGTTCTTCATCTGGAACAAAAGGCTGACGAAGAAGACAGCAACCAGGCTGATTTCATCAAGGGCCTTGGATCGTGTCCAGAAGTCTCCAAATCTATTCGTTGCTGGTTCCGCTGCACCAAAGGTCCATGGGAGGAGCCGAGATCGTGCTCCAACAGTGGCATTGTATTCTAGTTCAACAAGCAAGTGGCAAGATTTTTCAAATACAATTCTATAGAGAGACATTCTTAGGTTGGTCTTAAAGGCGATGTGGTATGCCCAAAGAGCATCAACTAATTTCAAAGACTAGTCCTTTCTATTGGCATTAACAGTCTTCTCCAGGATTTGTTTGATTTATCTGTTCGACACTTCTACCTGCCCACTAATTTGAGGGTGATAAGGTGTGGCTAACTTATGAGTGACATTATATTTTTTTATTAATGTGGCAAAGGGTCGGTTAAAAAAGTATGTCCCCCGATCACTAACAATTGCTTTAGGAGTACCAAAATGGAAGAAAATATTTTCTTTTAAAAATTTTATGACTACTATGCTATCTGTAGATCTACAAAAAATAGCTTCTATCCACTTAGAGACATAGTTGATAGCTATTAAAATATATTTATTTCCAAATGAGTTAGAAAATGGACCCATAAAACTGATCTCCTAAACATCAAAAATTTCAACCATCAAGATTGGGTTGAGTGGCATCATGTCTTTTAATGTGTCTTAAATTTACTGCAAGCGCACGGTGTACAATATAGCACGTCCAACGAGTACGGATCGATCTCATGAGAAATTGGGTTTTAAAGTGTGTTCCAATACTTGCTCAGACGAGCTTTAAAGAAAAAGAAAAGAGATTATTTATTGGATTACTAACTATCAAAATAGTAAATTAATTAATTATAAAGATAAATAATCTAAGAGATCTAAGGCTTTTGAATCTACTAGATCAATGAAGTAGAGAGCCTTCCTATAGTTTTTCTTATAATGTCCCTTGATTAAGGTGTAAAACATGAACAAGTATGGATCATGAAGAAATTTAACTCAACTATGATTCATCAAGTATTTCGCTTTCACCCTAATTAAGAGACTTTTTTTTTCTCCTTTTTCTCTTATGTTACCCAAGTATGGGCTATGAAGGGGCTCAAACCCAACTATAATCCATCAAAGTTTTTACAAAAAAAAATAAGAAAAGATTTAGAGATTTGTGAACCTTCTACCAATCATCCTTTCTTGCATCGAATCAACCATGGATTATGAAGGAATTCTGACCCAACGATAGCCCATCAAGTCTCTTGGCAAGAAAGATGAAGGGAGAAGAAATCTAAAAATTAAAAGCTCGAAGAGAAAAAATTCAAAGGAGAAGGCTTCTATTCATGGTCTAGCTTCATCACAAACCCTAGAGGGGTTGCTTAGCCAGACATAGTTGGATTTGAAGTCCAAAAAAAATAAAATAAAATCTTATACTACTTGCTAGAATTTAATTTATAAAAATTAAAAATTATAAAATTAAAAGATGAAAAAATTTAAACTACTCTACTGTAAAAATTAAAATTACAAAAATTAAATAGAAAAAAACTTAATTTATTACTGAATAAAAATTTTGATATAAAATTTTTTAACTCCTAAACTATTAATGAGGCTTGGAGTTGGAATAGAAAATAAAATAAAATAAATTCTCTTACAGAACTTGGCTTCTCTTCCTCTCTTGGCTTGGGGCCAACCTCCTCCTGGCTGATTCTCCTTCTCGTGTATTGGAAGGGCGGAAAAAAGTGAGAACAAGGTGGCGAAAAAATTTAAAAGATGGGTATATCTGCCTGTCATACGGATCCCCTACAAAAAAATATGATGTGGAGAGAGATATATCTCAGAGCAGAGGTATTAGGCTTTATTTATAGGTGTTAAGAGAGAGGGAGTTTTATATTTTTTTCGATGTGAGACTAATGAAAGGATGCATCCTAAGAAAATAGATGGATGAGATGAAGTGACAAGGAGGCTTGGATGGATGAGATGAAGAGGATGAAAAAAATATATTTTTTTCTAAAATGATTTTTTTTTGTCCATGTGCTTCTTTCTTTCTTTGTTTGCGTGTCACCCAGCTCGGCTCGTCAGCGTCCAAGGACCAACGAAGCCCGCGTGAAAAAAAAATTGTGCCATGCCCGCTTGCTTCATTTGAACCAATGCGCAAAGTGTCACAGTGCTGCTGTGAACCCACAGGAGACCTCACGTTAAACCGTTCTCAGACCATACCATTGGTTATGGATCTTGGTGAGCTTCATCAGGGCAAAGTGGTCCATGGTGGGCCAACAATTTATAAATTGATATGGTAGATTTTTGGTTTTGATTTTAATTTTATTTTGATTCTATTTTTTATCCCGTTCAATTTTTTTAAGCCTACGGATTGGGCTCTTCATATTGGTATACTTCTTTTCTATAAAATATATGAAAAAGCATCAATTTTAAAAGAATAAAAATAATTTGATCCATAAATTAATACTTCTATGTGCAAATTTATACACTTATCACACCCTTCAACTTATTTATTGCTAGACCCTTAGCAATGCAATCTATATATATATATATATATATATATATATATATAATATATATATATATATATATAAAATTTTTTTTGACAATATTTCATTAAGATCTTCTTTTACAAAAGTAAGCCTCGGATTGAAAGTCAAAGAGTCTAACAAGTATCACTAACTAAATACTGAGTATTAGAAGTAAATTTTACAGTTAGTACAATTAAAAACTTTCTTAGAATACATCAAAAGATCTACAGTACTTGTGTTTGTGATGACCAACTTAGTATTTGAGTGCTGGCTTGTAAAGGATAAATGTATCTTCTCTTATCACCTTATTTTGGTTAATTTTCTATACACCCTCAAATAAAATTCATGAAATAAGGTCGCTTTCACACTACCTTCTTTTTCTCTCTCTCTCTCTTTTTTTTTAGTGCTGAGCATCCTAGCCTTTCCTTCACCATTTGATGCGAATCTCCACACTTGACTTAGATGCAAAGATTCGGTTATTAAGCTTAGGAGAATCTATATATACTCTGTGTTTTGTACTTTTATTTTTGACAGATAGCTCTTTTCTTAAATTTAAATTTTTGATTAGAGTGTATGTCAATCATCAATTTTAAGTGATAATTGAGTCCTCAGTTGGCCTCACAATCAGCATCTATTTTGCCTTATCAGTGTGTATGTGTAATTAGAAGTGTTAATAGCCTTTAGGTGATCTAAGTAAGTTGCTAAAAATCTACTCCACTAATCTACTCCTTAATTTGCTACAGTCATTAGCAAATACTTTCAAACTCTTATTATTCTTTTCCTAGTCTATTTTGCTCAAGATTCTATTTCTTGACACAGTTTATTCAAAGTTTTCTTTTAAAAGATTTTTTTTTTTAATTACAAAAATTTTTATGGTATATATTTTTTAAAAAATTTTCAAAAATATTTTTAAAAGATTTTTTCAACCCCCAACTTCAATATCATTATCTCTAATGAAAGAGGAAAGAAAATACAATGTAAGAAAAAAAATGAAAGACGTCACCTGGTGAATATGTGTTCTTATTTTGAAGATGATCTGGTATGATGTTGGCTTGAAAGTCTGAAGCCTAAAGATTGGTATCTCTATTTATTCAATAGAAAAGATATTTGTTTAAAGAAATTAGATTGTCTCCCAGAAGCACTAAGTTTAATGTCTTCAATCAGATAAAATATTGCAAGAAAATTAATCGAGATAAGTTGGTTCATAGAGAACCATAGCTTCATCCATAGATTCTTTGGGCAATTCCAATAATGGTTTTAGTCTCTGACTATTAACTTTAAACACAGCACCATTGCTTGAATTTTTAATTTCTACAGCTCTATGTGGAAAGACTTCTTTAACTAAGAATGGTCTTGTCCATCTAGACCTAAGCTTTCTAGAAAATAGGTGTAATCTAGAATTGTACAAAAGAACTTTTTGTCTAGGAGTAAAAGATTTTTTCATAATTGCTTGATCATTGAATACTTTGGTTCATTTTTTGTACACCTTAGCATTCTCATAAGCATCATTTCTAAGTTCTTCTAATTTATTAATTTGAAGCTTTCTGTGGTTTTCAGTTACATCCATGTCTATATTTAAATTTTCAATAGCCCACATGGCTTTGTGCTCTAGCTCAACAAGCAAGTAGCAAGGTTTTTCAAACACAATCCTATAGGGAGACATTCCTAGGTTGGTCTTGAATGTAGTTCAGTATGCCTATAGTGCATCAACTAATTTCAAAGATTAGCCCTTTCTATTGGCATTAACAGTTTTCTCCAAAATTTGTTTGATCTATCAGTTGGACACTTCTATTTGCCCACTAGTTTGAGGGTGATAAGGTGTGGCCAACTTGTCGGTGACATTATATTTTTTTATTAATGTGGTAAAGAGTCGGTTGCAAAAGTGTGTCCCTTGATCACTAATAATTGCTCTAGGAGTACCAAAACAGGAGAGAATATTTTTTTTTTCAAAAATTTTATGACCATTTTGCTATCAGTAGATCTACAAGGAATAGTTTCTATCTACTTTGAGACATAGTCGACAGCTACTAAAATATATTCATTTTCAAATGAGTTTGAAAATGGACCCATGAAATCGATCCCCCACACATCAAAACTTTCAACCACCAAGATAGGGTTGAGAGGCATCATGTTTCTTTTGATGATTCATCCCATTTGTTGGCATTAAGCATAACTTCTACAATACTCATGTGCATCCTTAAATAAATTAGGCCAATAGAATCCATATTGGAGGACTTTGGCAGCTATTTTTTTAGACGTAAAGTGACCACCACATGCTTGGTCATGATAGAAAGATAAAATGCTTCTAACCTCATTTTTGGAGATCTTCTAATGATTTGATCAGGATACTGCTTAAAAAGCTATGGATCATCCTAAATGAAATACTTCACTTGGGCAAAGAATTTGTATCGGTCCTGAGTAGTCCAGTGAGAAGAGACTTTATCAATGACTAAATAGTTGACAATATCGGCATACCATGGTTCTGTCGATATTGACATGAGTTGTTTATCAGAAAAAAATTCATTGATGGGTGGTTCACTAGATGGTATGACAATGATTCGGGATAAGTAATCAGCTACTGTATTCTCTATTTCTTTTTTATCCCTGATTTTTAGATCAAATTTTTGAAGAAGTAAGATCCATCGTATCAAGTGCGCCTTGGCATCTTTCTTTGCTAGAAGATGTCTAATAGCTGAGTGGTCAGTATAAATAATAGTGTGGGACCCAATCCAATAGGATCTAAATTTTTCTAGAGCAAAGATAACGGCCAGAAACTCTTTTTTAATGGTAGTGTAATTAAGCTATGCATCATTTAAGGTTTTTCTTGCATAGTAAATAACTCTAGGCAACTTATTAATTCTTCAACCTAAAATTGTGCCCATAGTATGATCGGATGCATCACACATAAATTCAAAAGGTTCAGACCAAATAGGAGGATGAATGATGGGAGCTGAAATGAGTGCCTTTTTAACAAATTCAAAAGACTCTAGGCACTTAGGAGTGAACTCAAACTTGATTTCTTTTACTAACAGATTTATTAATGGGCGAGCTACTTTACTAAAATTGACGATAAATCTTCTATAGAATCCAACATATCCTAAAAATGAATGAATTTCTTTGACAAATTTGGGTGGTGAAAGACTTGCAATTAGGTCTACTTTGGCTTTATCTACTTCAATTCTTTTTTTTGAAACTAAATGGCCAAGAACAATCCCTTCTTTAACCATGAATTGGTATTTTTTTTCAGTTGAGAACTAAGTGCTTCTCCTTACATTTTTCTAGGACTAATCTCAAATAATTTAAATATTCGAAGAAGGTAGGGCCTAAGACAGAAAAGTCATCTATAAAAATTTTTAAAAATCATTCAACCATATCAGAAAAAATGCTAATTATGCATCTCTAAAAAGTTATCGATGAATTATATAATCTAAAAGGCATACGCCTATAAGCGAAGATTCTAAATGGATAAGTGAATATAGTCTTTTCTTGATCTTCGAGGGCTATGGGGATCTAATTATAGTCAGAGTATCCATCAAGAAAATAGTAGAACTCTTGTCCGGCTAATTTCTTTAACATTTGATCAATAAACGGCAATGAAAAGTGATCTTTTCTTGTCGTAGCATTCAATTTTCTATAGTCTATACAGACCCTCCACCCCATTTGGATCTTAGTTGGGATAAGTTCGTTCACTTTATTCTCGACCATTGTTATCCCAGATTTTTTGAGTACCACTTGTACAGGGCTTACCCATGAGCTATCAGATATGAGGTAGATAATTTCATTATCAAGTAACTTTAAGATTTTTTTTTTGACTACATCCTTTATGGCTAGGTTAAGTCTTCTTTGAGCATCTTTAGCTGGCCTGACCTCTTCCTCTAGGTGTATCCTGTGTTGAACTAAGAAAGGGCTTGTTCCCTTAATATCAGTTATGGTCCAGCCTATTGCTTCATGATTCTCTCTCAAGATTGCTAACAACTCCTCTTATTTAGAATTTAGGTCAGATGTGACAATTACAGGCAAGATTTTTGCTAGACCTAAATATGCATATTTAAGGTATTTGGGGAGGGGTTTCAATTCTAATTTGGATGCCTCCTCTATTGATGGCTTGGGTGATGGTTTAACCATTTTCATGATTGGTTCAATGGGAGGCTCTTGTCTCTGACTAGTTCTATTGTCTATAGAAATTTTATTGATGTTCTCAGATTCATGGATTGGTCAGAAACTAAACTCGAGGTCGATTTCTTCATTGCTAATGTCAATGGGTTCATAATTTTTATCTTGAATTACATTTACATTAGCATACTGGGTGGATTCCTGTTCTAGATTGAATATATTCAGTTCAATGGTCATATTTCCAAAAGATAGCTTTATAAGATCATTCCAGCAGTTAATTTCAATATTCGCAGTAGCTAAGAATGGTCTTTCTAAAATAACAGAGATATGACTCTTGGGATTCGCAACTGGTTCGGTCTCTAAAATGATGAAGTCTATAGGGAAGATAAAATTATCAATCTTAATTAGAACATCCTCTACCATTTTTTTAAGGATCCTAAGAGATCTATCTGCTAATTGTAACATGATCTTTGTTGGTAGAAGTTCTCCTAATCATAGTTGCTTATAAACTAAAAATAAAAGAATATTTACACTAGCCACTAAATCTAGCGAGGCCTTCTCAATGTGGATTTCTCCAATATCATATAAAATTATTGGAGATCCTGGATCCTTATATTTTATTGGTATATGATTAGACAAGTACGAACTCACACTTACTGCTAAAAATACTCTCTTAGATATATTGGTGGTCTTTTTCTTGATACAAAGGTCTTTTAAAAATTTAACACAAGTCGGAACTTGTTTAATCATGTCTAGAAAAGTTGTTGGGAATTATGTCCCAAAGTCAATCATTAGTTTGTTGATGATTAAGCTTATTATTGTAATTATATATAAATTATTGAATTAATAAATATTATTTAATTTTTTTATCATTGTGCACATCTTATTTTGAACTTCTGTTATGTGATGAAGTCTTTAGGACTATTTGATTCGATATAGGAGGATATATCATTTAGTCCGTAAACTTTAAGTTCACGACCAAATGATATACTATTATTAGGACGATAGCTATATCAAGTATAGGTCATTATGTGCCATGTACATTGGTCATTCTCTTAACTAAAAAGTGTGGAGATACTGACATGGCATGCAAGTGAGATGTAGGAGTATATCTCACTAAATGTGACCAACTGCTGAGCACTCTGCTATCAAGAGTAGCTTACGAAGGATATGGATATAAGTGTCCCTCCGACCTAAGATCACCACAGTGATTTGCAAGCAACTCACTGTGCTTTGGTGTCAAACTATCTGAATTTCTAATTCAGTGATGAAAATTTTTTTAGCACAGTCAAGTACTTGAGAAATCGATGTGTGAGTCAAGATGGAATTGATCCCTTCGAATAAGTAAGAGTTAATGTATCAGTGTATTTCAATTCAGTAAAACCTCGACTGGAGTAATCCATGTGATGAATTTTGAAAATTAAAATATAGTGTAGATGACCATATCAGGGTTGACAGTTAAACTCTAGGTCACCTTGAGTATTTGAGTCAGAGGAATGAATTATACGATAACCATATGCCAATAAGTTTTTGAATGATGCTTCGCAATCTTTAGACCTATCCGGATGTCGGGTATCATTGCTAGATGGTTACTTTGATTGATATAGGAAGATTATTTTGATACTATCGGCTTAGGTTCAAACCTATGGGGCCACACTCAAAAAAAGTTTCTAATGGATCATATAACTGATCGACGATTAAGAATTATTCTAGGGTAAAATAGTCAATTTGATTGATGATTGACCCTGTGCAAAAGTTATAATAAATCAATTCACTAATTATTGATGAATTGTATAAGGATTGATTAGTAATTAGATTGCTAATTAGCTCAATTTGATTGAGCATTGAGGTTTAGATCAAATCTAATTGAATTGGATTCAATTTTGCTTTGACCTGATTAGCTTATGAGATGACCTAATCGCTAAGGGTGTTCGATTCCTGATTTGATCAGGACTTAAGCTTGATTAATTTTTGATTTGATTAAAATTTAATTGAAGCTATTTGATATCTAATTAGATTAGATTTAGTAGTCCAATTGAGTCTAACCTAATTTGGTTGGGTTAAGAATCTAATTGGATGAAAAAATAATTCGAATTCAAACCCTTTGCACCTCTTTTCTCTGCACCCTCTTATTCTTCATATGAAAAATTTTTTTTTACATGAATTTTTCTCATGCCCAGAAGCTTTTCTATATTCACATCTGATTTTTATTGAATTAAAAATTAGTTGGTTTCAATTTGAGTTTGTTGGTGCAAAAATCCGCTTGCGCCGGAGAAGCTGGAGTCGGGGAAGCCGCGGTCGCCGTCGGGACCTGCAAGGGAAGTCTAAATCGGAGGTGGGGTTACTCCGGCAAGACCCTCCGACGCTCAAGTTAGTTCTCTGCCTCAACAAGAATGGAGTGCTCGAATAGAGAATTTAGCAGAGTTTTGAGATAAGGAAAATGAGCTTAAAGAATAACGTATCTGGTCCCCCTTTTATAGGCAGAGGAGGCAACGGATTGATGGCGACGTTTGTAACCGCCTGGTAGTGGGCCGCCCATGGTCAGGGGAATTGATTGCGAAAGACAGTGGGGTAGACCCGTGGCTATCGTCATAGCCCGCCACGTAGGGCCTGTTGCAAGTAGTGGAGCGACGTCCGTTGCCGCTAGCTGTCAGCGAGTAGTGGGATCGTGCAGCACTTGTCGCAGGGAATGGAGCAGCATCGTGGCCGTTGACACAGCCTGTCAGAGAGTAACGGGTCCGCTGCAGGGGGCGATGGAGCCGCACGGAATCTGCTATAGGAAGTGGAACAGGATCATGGTTGTTATTGTGATCTGCCAAGGGGCGCGGATCTGTTGATCGAGGCTCGGCAGTGGTCGGAGTTTGGCCTTTGTAGGAGTCCGGGAGGGGTCCTCCTTTCGGTTGAGGTCGTGGGTGGAGTCTGGCTCCAGCAGCTGATACTAAGGTCGGAGACTGAGGGCAGAGCCCGGCTCCCGTAGGAGTCCGGGTGGAGCCGTCCCGCTGTCGATGGCGGAGCCTGACTCCCATAGGAATCCGGGCGAAGCCGTTCTGCTGTCGATGGCTGAGCCTGACTCCCATAGGAGTCCGGGCGAAGCCGTTCTGCTGTCGATGGCTGAGCCCGGCTCCCGTAGGAGTCCGGGCGAAGCCGTTCTGCTGTCGATGGCGGAGCCCGGCTCCCGTGGGAGTTCGGGCGAAGCTGTCCTGCTGTCGTTGGCGGAGCCCGGCTCCCGTCGGAGCCCAGCTCCCGTAGGAGTCCGAGCGAAGCCGTTCTTCTGTCGATGGCGGAGCTCGGCTCCTGTAGGAGTCTGGGCGAAGCTGTCCTGCTGTCGATGGTGGAGCCCGGCTCCCGTAGGAGTCCGGGCGAAGCTGTCCTGCTGAGGATTTCGGCTGTGGGTATTTTATACCCAACACCAGTCCCCCTACTTCCGAGTTTGAATTTCAAGCGAAGGAAGTACACACAGAGAGAGATGTGCACAGCCAGAATCGTCCCTTCGAATTTTGCGCACTGCCGCCCCCAGATATTTTGACATTTAATGCGCGCATGTCAGAGTCTGCTCTTCGGTGAAGGCGACCTGAAGAGTCTTTCAGAATCCCTGTTGAAACGCGATCTCAAGCATCATGCTGCGAGAATTTGTGAGCGGTCAACCCTCGATGGCGATGAAGGGGGATAAGCACGACACGTGGCACACACCAGCTGGCCCAGGAATGCACGCCGCCATAACTGCGCCAGGACCCGTCGGCTATTTAAACCCCTCAGTCCCTTCGTGGCTTCATCCTGGCGCTTTCTTTTCGTCTGAGAGTCCTGCTTCTCTCGCCCCAGTCTTTGTCTCCTTCCCTCGCACCATGTCTTCTACTCGGGAGGCTGTTCTTGAGGGAATTTTTAGGGCTTGGAGGAAGGTGAGGAGGAGAATGGCGGCCGGTGAGAATCTCCATCGTTCTAAAGGGAGCCCAAGGAAGAATTCTTTCAACAACAGAGGTTTAATAACGGGGGCTGTCGGTGAAGTTACTCTGCCCGCGAATTTCGGAGTAGCAAGGCGGGGTGATACCGGTCAAGAGGGCAGAGCAGTCGTCATAAGCCATGACGGGATCCTTGACGCCGTCGGGGCCGAGAGACCAGAGGCGGTCGGCGCCGACGGTGGGGCAGTAGAACTTGTTGCGGGGACGGTGGAAGTAACGCATGCCGACCTTGTCAGAGCATCTTGGGTGGCGGCCGTCGTGGTGCATTCGGAGATGGGGCACATCTCTGGTGTCGCTACCGCTCCTGAAGCGGCTATGGTTCTTCTTGAAACAGGTCTTCGCTACTGCCGCCGTTGCCCGTACCGCCTCCGGAGGTCTATCCCACCCCTTTCCCGCTAAGGTTGGGACTTCGGAAATAGAATGAGGCGAGATGGGGCGAGAGCTGTTACACGCACTGGAGAACGTGACTGAAAAGGATAGAGGGGAGTTCGTAGCTCGGAGCAGCCTCCGGTTCGTCCTGCCCGAACCGTGCCTGCGAGACTTGCGATGACGTATATCTTCTTTTTCTTCTTCTTTTTTCCCTGACCCACCGGGTCCTGTAACGTATACTTCTGTTAAACGAGAAAGTGATTTTGGTACCTTTTTGCATCTTGTGTTAAATAGTTGTCTGTCGAACTTCTTCATTTTCCTTTCCTTCTCATTGTCTGTGTTACGTCGTCCTAAGTTCGTCGGCGACCTCTTCAGTTTATGTGGGGTCGTTATTCGTCGAGCTCCTTTTCGGCTTTTATGCTGTTCGAAGATACCCACTTGTCAGGTTTGATTGGATTTTTCTCCGCTAAAGTCGGGGCTAAGTTCGGCTCCCTTGATAGTCCGAACGGAGAAGCCCTCCTGAAGTTGGAGTAGCCTGGCTCTCGTAAGAGTCAGGGCAAAGTTTTCCTGCAATCAAAGTCATAAGCAAAGTCTGGCTTCCGTAGAAGTCCGGGCAGGGTTGTCCTGTAGCTGATGTTGGCGATGGAGCCCGGCTCCCGTAGGAGTCCGGGTGAAGTCTTTTTGTTGTTGGAACCCGGCTCTCGTAGGAGTCCGGGTAAAGTCTTCTCTGCCTTTAGAACCCGGCTCCCGTAGGAGTCCGGGCCTTTCATTTAGCTTGAGCTGGCGTGAGGTTCTCCTCGTGTTCCTGACACAGCCGCGGGGGTACATTGGGGCGTTGTAAGGCCTCTCCCCCTATCCGGTCTAAAAGAACCGGGTTTTTGACTTTGCTCAAGTTAGGGCGAAGTTTTTCTTCTGTTCCTAACAGGGCTGTGGGGGCACATATGGGCGCTGCGAGGCCTCTCCCCCCATCCGGTCTAAAAGAACTGGGCCTTCGACTTTGCTCAAGTTAGGGCGAGGTTCTCCTCCTATCCCTAACAGGGCTGTGGGGGCACATATGGGCGTTGCGAGGCCTCTCCCCCCATCCGGTCTAAAAGAACCGGGCCTTCGACTTTGCTCAAGTTAGGGCGAGGTTCTCCTCCTGTCCCTAACAGGGCTGTGGGGGCACATATGGGCGTTGCGAGGCCTCTCCCCCCATCCGGTCTAAAAGAACCGGGCCTTCGACTTTGCTCAAGTTAGGGCGAGGTTCTCCTCCTGTCCCTAACAGGGCTGTGGGGCACATATGGGCGTTGCGAGGCCTCTCCCCCCATCCAGTCTAAAAGAACCGGACCTTCGACTTTGCTCAAGTTAGGGCGAGGTTCTCCTCCTGTCCCTAACAGGGCTGTGGGGGCACATATGGGCGTTGCGAGGCCTCTCCCCCCATCCGGTCTAAAAGAACCGGGCCTTCTACTTTTATAAGGTTGCCCTCTCATTTTTGATACAGTCTGCTTGAATTGTCCCAAGACAAATGGGCACGCATTTTTTGATTAGGACGAAATTACTGGTAGTACATCCGTAAGTTTTTTGAGCTCCAAGGTCGCTGGAGGTCGGCTCCTCCGAGCTCTTTGAGATAATAAGCTCCAGGCCGGACTACTTCTTTGACCTCATATGGTCCCTCCCAGTTTGGGGCAAGCTTCCCCTGGCCCTATGGTTGTGAGACAGCAGCTCGTCGGAGCACTAGATCCCCTGCTTTAAATGCCTTGTTCTTGACTCGGGCGTTGTAATATCGGGCAACTTTCTGTCTGTAGGCTGCCATTCGAACCTGAGCAATCTCCCGCCTTTCCTCCAGTAGGTCGAGGTTGGCTCTAAGACTTTGCGCATTTTGGGGTTTGTCGAATGCCACGACTCGTGTCGACGGGAGTTTAAGCTCGATCAGGATGACGGCTTCCGTACCAAAGGCTAAAGCAAAGGGAGTCTCCCCTATAGGCAACCTCTGGGTGGTTCGATACGCCCATAGCACATGATAAAGTTCGTCCGCCCAAGTTCCTTTTGCTTTTTCGAGCCTGGTCTTAATCCCCTGCAAAAGGGTTCTGTTAGTTACCTCAGCTTTGCCGTTCGCCTGAGGATGGGCCACTGATGTGAAGTTGTGGGAGATGTTTAGATCTTCACAGAATTCAGCAAATCTGGCTCCCGCGAATTGCCGTCCGTTATCAGTGATTAGGGTTCTGGGCAAACCGAACCTGCACACGATCGATTTCCAAACGAAGTCCTGCACTTTCGCTTCTGTGATTTTGGCTAGTGGCTCGGCCTCGACCCATTTGGTGAAGTAGTCGATTGCTACAAGGAGGAATTTCCTTTGACCAGACGCCATGGGAAAGGGGCCAAGAATATCCATCCCCCATTGCGCAAAAGGCCATGGGGTGCTCAAGGGTGTGAGCTCGGTAGCAGGTTGTCTCTGGACGTTGGCGTATCTCTGGCATCGATCACACTTTTTGACATATTCGATTGAATCACGATGCATTATTGGCCAGTAATATCCTTGGCGGAGTAGCTTGTGGGATAGAGACCTGGCACCCAAATGGCTTCCGCAAGCTCCCTCGTGTACTTCCCATAAAGCGTAGTCAGCTTCTGAGGGTCGGAGGCATTTCAAGAGGGGCAAGGAGTACGATCTTTTGTACAATTTGCCCTCATAAAGGATGTACCGGGAGGCTTGATTTCGGAGTTTTCGGGCTTCTTTCGCGTCTTGGGGGAGAATCCCATCTCTCAGATAGGTTATCAGCGGGTCGACCCAGCTGGGCTCATGGTCGATCTCCATTACGAGCCGCGGTTCTTCCGTACTCGGATGTTTTAAAACTTCAAAGAGGACGCCTTTGGATAATTCGGCCGGAGCCGATGTCGCCAGTTTGGAGAGAAGATCGGCTCTGGTATTCTCCGACCTTGGAATTTGCCTGATGTCGAAATTGCCAAAGGCAGGGGTGAACTCCTTCACCTTCTCAAGATATTTGGCCATACTGTCCTCCCGCGCTTCGAAGCTCCCGTTGACTTGCCCCACCACAAGTTGGGAATCGCTGTGCACCCGAAGTTGATCTATTCCAAGCTCCCTGGCGATCCTCAATCCTGCGATCAAAGCTTCATATTCCGCTCCATTGTTTGTTGCGGGGAATTCGAAACGCAGAGCGTACTCCACAACGACTCCTTCCGGGCTGGTCAAGATCAGGCCCGCACCCGCGCCTGTCATGTTGGAAGATCCGTCCACATGGAGGGTCCAAAAGCGATCGGAGCAACTGGCTTCTTCGTCGGGGGAGTTCGGTTGAGTCTTCAGGTCGTCAATTTTGCTTTGCTCAGGTTCAGCCTCCTCGGGGATGGTGCATTCTACTATGAAATCCGCCAATATTTGGGCCTTTATTGTCGGTCTAGGTTTGTAGTTGATGTCGAATTCTGTGAGCTCGATTGCCCATTTCGCCATTCTCCTAGAGGTGTCAGCTCGGTGTAAAACCGTCTTGATCGGTTGGTCGGTGAGTAACGTCACCGTGTGCCCTTGAAAGTAAGGCCGGAGTCTTCGAGCTGCAATCAACAAGGCATAGGTCAGTTTTTCTAATTTAGTATACCTGGTCTCGGCGTCCCTCAACACGCGACTAATGTAGTAGACCGGTCGCTGGACTTTCATTTCCTCTTTAACAAGGACAGCTGCAAGGGCTGTGGGAGAGACTGCCAGGTACAAAATAGTTCCTCCTTAGGCTCGGGTTTCGCCAGCAGTGGGGGCGAGCTAAGGTAGCTCTTTAATTCTTCGAATGCCTGTTGGCATTCAGAGGTCCAACAGAAGTTCTTCGGTTGCTTGAGGGTTTGAAAGAAGGGCAAACATCGTTCGGCCGACCTTGCGACAAAGCGATTAAGAGCCGCAACTCTTCCCGTGAGGCACTGAACCTCCTTGATCGACCTTGGGGCAGTCATATTTTGGATGGCGTGAATTTTCTCCGGATTGGCCTCGATCCCGCGCCCCGATACCATGAAGCCCAGGAACTTTCCTGAGGTTACCCAAAGGCGCATTTGGTCGGGTTCAGCTCATTCTATACTTTCGAAGAGCGCCAAAGGTTTCCTCGAGGTCGGTGACATGATTTCCGGAAGACTGCTTTTCACGAGCATATCGTCCACATAAACCTCCATGTTTCGGCCGATCTGCTCCTTGAAAATTTTGTTCACCAGTTCGTTGATAGGTTGTGCCGCGTTCTTGAGGCCGGACGCATAACCCTGTAGCAGAAAGGCCGCGATTAGTGATAAAAGCTGTCTTTTCTTCATCTTCCGATGCCATTCTAATCTGGTTATAGCCGGAGAACGCATCCATAAAAGTGAGAAGCTCATGGCCCGAGGTAGCGTCCACCAGTTGGTCGATCCTGGGAAGGGGGTAGCTGTCCTTTGGGCAAGCCTTATTCAGCTTTTTGAAGTCGATACACATCCTCCACTTGCCGTTTGCTTTCTTGACCAAGACAACATTGGAGATCCACTCAGGATAATTGACTTCCTTGATAAATCCGGCCTTGAGAAGTTTATCCACTTCCTCGGCTATTGCCTTCTGCCTCTCCGGGGCATGACTCCGGATTTTTTCTTTTGTCGGCCGATGTTTAGGGTCGACCGCCAGATGATGTTCCATGACTTCTGTGTCAATCCCCGGCATATCCGTCGGGACCCATGCGAAAACGTCCGCATTCCTTCGGAGGAAATCCACGAGACGCGTCCGCACCTCCTCCTCCAGGTTGGAGCCAATTAACACCACATGCTCCGCATTCCCATCATTCAAAGGAATTGGTATTAGGTCCTCGATCGGACCGCCCCTCTCTTCAGTGAGGTCATCGCGCGCATCCAATCCATCGACCGGACAGAGGTCCGCTTGATCGTTTCTCTGCAGGGCAATGTTGTAGCATTGCCTGGCCAGCGCTTGGTCTCCCCGGACTTCTCCGATCCCCTTGTTGGTGGGGAACTTCAATTTCAAATGGTAGGTCGAAACAACGGCTCTGAGGGCATTGAGGCCGGGTCGGCCAAGAATTGCATTGTAGGCAGATGGCGCCTTTACCACCAGGAAATTCACCAGGGCTCTGGACTGCTTTGGATGCTGACCCGCGGTCACAGTTAGAGCTATCGTTCCTTCCGTCGGAACGGCA
>NC_025995.2:68340614-68520185 GCF_000442705.2 Elaeis guineensis | reverse complement strand
GATCTCTCGTATGGTCACACTCAGTACTAGTTATTTTCTAACAATTATCCACACTCGTCGCTCAGTATCTCTACATTGTAAACCAGAGACTCATCTATTCCAAAGAAAGCGATCTATACATTGATCTATCTAGATTGATCATCATCCTTATGATGATACTATGATCAAAAATATTTATGAATAATATACATGCCTCTAATTCTCAATATTTTGAGAATATATATCAAAGTATTAATTCCATGGATAATTTAAGGATATATCAGACTTGAATGAAAATAAAACTTATCTTTTTATTGATCAAATTAATATTTTAAGTACAAAATTATGTCTTAAAATTATTACAATGTGTCTGCCATATTGGCTTCTAGGACATATATCTAATACCAACTATATTGTTACATATATAGTGACTTCTTATATACCACTTATATAAATAAATTAAAACATCCAAAAATATCAAATATTTAAAAGGACTCTAGGGACAATTCTTAAAAACTTTAAAAAACATAATTATGCATGGACACTTTAGTAATTTAAACATGTTTGTGATAATACTTGATCAAGACCCGGCCCCAGACTTATATACCTATGAACTATTACAGGTCCAAAGATATAAGATCTAGGTTTGGGTTTATTTAAAAATAGCCAGCCTGTTCATATATACATTGAAGGGCAAGTTTTATTTATTTATTTATTTTGCATCCTACTTGACATGAACTCAAGCCAAGCCCATAGTTAATAGTTTACCAAATTCATAATATAAATTATACAAATATATCTCTAATGTTTTATATAAAATTGTACTGTAAGTTTCTCATTAGTGAATAATTTTAAAGTATGAACTGAATTGAGTTCTTCAAATGGTTGTATGTACTCAAGACTTGAACCAAGTCTTACTCTATGCTTGATCCAGCATGGACTAGGGTCCGGTTTCTACCTAACCCAATCCCTACCATGAATCAGACCTGCCCCAGTAAAGCACATAATTATACTTCTAATAAATATTTCGTTGAGAATAATTGGTTTACACCTGTCACTTAAAGCATCACCTGTAGCTTCAACATAAAAGGGTTTGGAAACCAATATATCTTAAATCCAATATCCAATGCTTTTAAATGCAAAGATATTCAAGGCTATTTCTATTAATCTGTAGAATATGTGAAGTATCTTCACTTGCTGGCGTAATAACTAACTAGAATTCCATACATCCTCACAAGACTAAGCAATAGATATTCATACGAAACCTAGAAGACGATTCTTGAAGAAACTAAAAGATACGTTCATGTAAACTTTATTAGCATAGTTAATACATTCACGCAATTTATATTTCTAAAGGACAATTCATTTAATTTGCATTTACTTTGCAACATCGTAGTTGGCTCACCTGATGTATATGACCTAAAATCTTAATATTAGATCTAAAAATTCGTGGTTGGTTAATCCAATTAATTACGATCTAGCGTTCATGTTACAGGATCTCCTAATCCAAATTGAAATATATATAGACTCACTTGAGATTCTCTTTAATGTTTCCAACTTGAACATGTGTGTGTAAAGTGAAAGTGTCATGCATGTCCAAGTTCATTGTTGGGTATGTCCATCTTGGTCAGAATATCTATTGCGTCTTCCTCTAACTCCAACATACTTGACTAAAAAAAATTTCATCTTGGAGTTTGTTAGGGTCCAGCTTAGTTAAAATTAGCTTCTTGTTGGGGACTGGGTACAAGTGTACGTACTTGAGTATTGAACTCTATATAATAGATTCTGCTACATAGGAGTCAAATTAACACTTTTTTCAAGTTGAGCACTAAAAGCTCAGCTACATGTGGTAACAGGTTTCTTGGAAATTCCTTCGCATATATAGTTGATTGACCTAACTAAAAAATTCAACGGTAGATTAATTCTAATTTTAGTTAATTTTATGGCATATTTAATAGGTATATCTTTTAGTGGTACATAGTATGCAGAATTCATGGTGCATGTATTGAAGTATAAATGACATTAGCAATTTATCAAATAGGTTTTCCTTAAAGCAATATCCAAAATTTCCTAGAAAAATAACTAAACATAATTTCCTAAAGTACAACATACTTAGAAACTAGACTAGACCTTGGTATACCAGAGTACATGAAGGTCAAGTCATCTAAGTAGTTTCCATATGATACTAGCTGTGGCTCATTTCATGAACTCTGAATGGTCTAATTCACGACTCATGTTAAGTTGTTAAATGCTCTTTTGAACCATTTCGGTCTTAACATGAAACCCATTTTACCGATGTTTAATTCAAACATTCATATAATTATGTAAAAATATGGAAATTCATCATTGGGTTCAATCCATGTATTCTAAAGAGGTAAGTATTTAAATAGAAAACTATCACACCCATAGATTTATTAGATTTGTATAAAATTTATATAGTACAAGGTTTTGCTATACAAGATAAGCTCACAGCAGATAGTGATAGAATTAAGAAGTTATAATAGTATTATAATATAAAGTAAGTCCATGGTAAATGGTGCTAAAATCAAATTGTGATAATTGCACTATAATATAGGGTAAGTCTAAATAGTGCTAGAATCAATAAACGATAGTTTTACAAATTTGAATGGATTTGACTTAGTCTAACATCATTTTTGGGAATCAATTACTGCTTTATTAGTTTGATCTTATGGAGAAGATTGCTTTCCTCTAACATGCCCCCACAAGATAGTGGATCCATCAAAGACACCAATCTTGGACCATAGAAACTTGAAATGAACATGTGAGAGAGATTTTGTGAGAGCATCAACTAGCTGATCAAGTGTGGATATGTGAGTAACACAAAAAAGTCATCATTCATCTTTTGTCGAATAAAATGATAGTCAAGAGCAACATGCTTCATTTTGAAGTGAAAAGTTGGATTGGCATAGATGTATGTTGCTCCAAGATTATCATAATAGATGATTAGTGGATGAAAAGAAGAAACACCAAGTTCCAACAATAAAGACTCAACCTATGCAATCTCTATTGGAATTCGAGATTTGGGATATACATGTGTGTTTCAAAATTTTATTTTCTAAATACCGCAGTGGAATATAAGGTTAAAATACTTTTAATCTGAATCATGCATGCATAAAAATATAAAACCACAAGAATCTAATTCATGTGCTGAAATTGACAAATGGTGAAATTCAGATTGTGACCAATTCACATACCTATTTCGTAATCCCTTTCTTTGAATCTGGATATAAAAGAGAAAAGGTTTTCTTCTAGCCACATAAGTGTTCGGCCTATATGGGTATCCATTTGAGATCAGTCTAGAACAGTCCTCTAGAATTTGAATTTTTTTCTCTAAAAAAATTAAGTCTGCTGAATCTGAACGAAGCCTGGATTGCGATCAACACTTGATCTCTTTCTTTGATCTTCTTTTTTTCCTCTTCTCTAAGCTTTCTCCTTGCTTTGTGCTGCTGCTAGACACCAAAAACCAGCAGCAATTGGGGTGTCAAACACCCTTGGCATGGAGAACTTGGGACGTCCCAAGTGTGGGGGCGTGTGGGACGCCCAAGGGAGAAGGAGAAGGGAGAGGAAGAGAGGGCATGGGGAGAGCTTTTGGGCGTGGAGGGTTACTGGTTTGGATGATCTAGGGACCTTAGGGAGGTCTCTTTAAATAGACATGAGAAGAATCCTATTCAATCTCATAATACAAGTCCTACTTGTATTGGGTTTCCTAATAACTTAAGTTATTTAACTTACATTAGAAATCCTATTAGGCATCAACTCTTGGAGTCCTTGCACCCAATTAAACACATCCTCTTTTGCAACCAAGGGATGCCCCAAAGTAGATTAATAAGCCCTCTAATCATTGGACACACCCAACTTGATCAAATCAAGGTGGCACCCCATAATAACTATCAAAAAAAATTAATTAGGAACTTGCATCCTAATTTAATTGATCCATAATCTTAGACACCCAATAATTGAAGTCTCATAAATCTTATTCATGTAAGTTATTAGCAGGTAATTAAGTTTGAATTATCTTATCAGATAAAAAATTTTAACGGAAAAAAAAATTGGGTCTAACCATGTACTAGCAAGATTACCTTGAACCCAATCGAATTTTTCTAAATCTAATTGATACTTCATAAGCTCAATTACTAATTTTAGACCAAATCTCTTTGTTGTATGATCCCATAAGTTCAATTCTATCTAGTAGTGAGATATACAATGATCTCTATCAAAGTATCATTAAAACTCTTTTCAATGGATCGAAATAATTTCACTCTAACTCATCAAGGATTGTCGATCCAAAACAACCCTAGTGAGCTCTCACAATCCACCAGTGACATCTAGCAGTATGTAGTGACAATCTAGTAGAATTGAAATGAACCTCTAGGTGTAGTTAATGTGTGATTCAGTCCCTCTATCGTAAGTTCCGACTAGATGGCAGGTCATGAATAAATCGTCAAACCTCAACATCAGTCATATGATAGATTCGATTGGCTCAAGTCTAGTTGTGAATTTTATGAAAACTCTTTTCCATCAATCACACTACTGTGATCATAGATTCTCGGACTTAGCTTCTCAAATCTCATAGGACTACTCCTTTCTATCAAGGTTGATAGATCTCATCTTGATGTGCACCCTACCCTTACAGTGGACCAACTGTCGTCAATATCCACTACAAGGGCTCATTGAGATCCATGTTTATGTGTCAGTCAAACTCCAGCTGTCTCATTATGGGCAGTAGTACAATCTCAGATCAAAAGACCATTCACACAGCTACAGCATCGAGATGATCACTGACGATCGAGTAGAAATCCAAGTGATGTCTCATATGGTCATACTCAGTACTAGTTGTTCTCTAACAACTATCCGCACTCGTTATCTAGTATCTCTACACTATAGACTAGAGACCCATCTATCTCAAAAAAAATAATCCGTCTATCCAGATCGATCATCATCCTCATGATGATCCTATGATCGAAAGTATTTAGGAATTAAATACATGTCTCTAATTTTCAATACCTTGAGAATATGTATCGAAATTAATTTCATGGATGATTCAAGGACACATCACACTTGAATGAAGAATAAATTTATCTTTTTATTGATCAAATCAATGTATTAAGTATAAAATTATGTCCTAGATTTATTACAATGTGTCAGTTATATTAGCTTCTAGGACATACATCCAATAATCTTCTATTTGGACTAAAGTCAATTGGCCACAAATCTAAGTCCCATCTTCTCAAGATGGACTTCTATTTTTGATTTGCTCAACTGCTTAGTCAGTGGATCTGCCATGTTATCCGCAGAGTCTACTCTTTGTACCTCGACATATTTTTTTTCAAGATAATCGCATATGATATGGTATCGCCGCTTGATGTGCTTCGATTTTTGATGGGACCTCAGCTCTCTAGCAAGTGCTATAGCTCCATTGTTGTCGCAGTACAGTAGTATGGCATCCAATGTCATAACCCTAAGTTTTGCGATGAACTTCTTGAACCCAAAGTCTTTCTTTGCAGCATCGGAAGCAGCGACATACTCAGTCTTTATGGTTGGATCCGCTATGATGGGTTGCTTGAAACTCTTCCAGCTAACTACGCCATCATTGCAAATGAACACATATCCTGACGTAGACTTTCTATCGTCAGGATCAGACATGAAGTCTGAGTCAGGGTACCCCTCGACTCGCAACTTAGAATCTCCTCCAAAGATCAAGAACAAATCCTTAATCTTTCTTAAGTACTTAAGGATGTTCTTTACAGCTATCCAATACTTCTTGTCTAGATTCGACTGATACCTGCTCATGACACTCACAGCAAGGATAATATCAGATCGAGTACATAGCATGGTGTACATGAGACTTCCTATGGTCGAGGCATAAGAAATCCTACTCATGCACTGCACCTCCTTAGATGTGGTCGGACAAATCATTTTGGAGAGATTAATATCATGCCTAAGAGGTAAAAGTTCTTTTTTGAAAATTTTCATGCTGAACCTCTTTGGCACTTTTTCTATGTACAGCTTTTGTGACAGACCTAGTATCCATTTAGGTCTATCTCTATAGATCTTTATTTCAAGAATATAGGATGATTTTCCTAAGTCTTTCATAGAGAATTTCTTGGACAATCATCTTTTGACCATGATCAGCATGGGAATATCATTTTCAATGAGGAGAATATCATCCATGTATAATATGAAGAATGTTATCGCACTCTCATTGACCCTCTTATGTATACATGGTTCCTCTTCATTTTTGATGAAATCACATGATTTAATTGCCTCATCAAAATGATGGTTCCAACTCCGAGAAGCTTGTTTTAATCCATATATGGACCTTTGCAGCTTGCAGACTCTGTGATCACCATCACCAGACGTGAAACCCATAGGCTGCTCTATATAGATATCTTTCTTAAGATATCCATTCAGAAAAGTAATTTTTACATCTATTTGTCAGATTTCATAATCATAGTGGGCTGCAACAGCAAGCAGAGTGCGGATAGATTTTAGCATGACTATGAGTGAGAAGATTTTTTGATAGTCAATATCCTCGCACTGACTATAATCTTTAGTCACAAGCCAAGTTTTATATATTTTTATCTTACCATCGGCACCTATCTTCCTTTTATAGATCCATTTACACCCAATGGGTATTGTTGGTGCGAAAATCCGCTTGCGTCGGAGAAGCTGGAGTCGGGGAAGCCGCGGTCGTCGCCGGGACCTGCAAGGGAAGTCTAAACCGGAGGTGGGGTTGCTCCGGCAAGACCCTCCGACGCTCAAGTCAGTTCTCTGCCTCAACAAGAATGGAGTGCTCGAACGGAGAATTTAGCAGAGTTTTGAGATAAGAAAAATGAGCTTAAAGAATAACGTATCTGGGTCCCCCTTTTATAGGCAGAGGAGGCAACGGGTTGATGGCGACGTTTGTAACCGTCTGGTAGTGGGCCGCCCATGGTCAGGGGAATTGATTGCGAAAGATAGTGGGGTAGACCCGTGGCTATTGTCATAGCCCGCCACGTAGGGCCTGTCGCAGGTAGTGGAGCGGCGTCCGTTGCCGCTAGTTGTCAGCGAGTAGTGGGATCGTGCAGCACCTGCCGCAGGGAGCGGAGCAGAATCGTGGCCGTTGACACAGCCTGTCAGAGAGTAATGGGTCCGCCGCAGGGGGTGATGGAGCCGCGCGGAATCCGCTACAGGAAGTGGAACAGGATCATGGTTGTTATTGTGATCTGCCAGGGGGCGCGGATCTGTTGGTGAGGCTCGGCAGTTGTCAGAGTTCGGCCTTTGTAGGAGTCCGGGAGGGGTCCTCCTTTCGGTTGAGGTCGTGGGTGGAGTCCGGCTCCAGCAGCTGATGCTGAGGTGGAGCCCAGCTCCCGTAGGAGTCCGGGCGTAGCTGCGCTACCGTCGGCGGTGGAGTCCGGCTCCCGTAGGAGTCCGGGCAGAGCTGCGCTGCAATCAAAGTTAAGGGTGAAGTCCGGCTCTCGTAGGAGTCCGGATGGAGCTTACCAGCAGTTGATGCTGAGAGCGGAGCCCGGCTCCCGTAGGAGTCCGGGCGGAGCTGTGCTGCTGTCGGTGGTGGAGCCCGGCTCCCGTAGGAGTCCGGGCGTAGCTGCGCTTGCTGTCGGTGGTGGAGCCCGGCTCCCGTAGGAGTCCGGGCGAAGCTGCGCTTGCTGTCGGCGGTGGAGCCCGGCTCCCGTAGGAGTCCGGGCGAAGCTGTGCTACTGTCGGCGGTGGAGCCCGACTCCCGTAGGAGTCCGGGCGAAGCTGTGCTGCTGTCGGCGGTGGAGCCCGGCTCCCGTAGGAGTCCGGACGTAGCTGCGCTTGCTGTCGGCGGTGGAGCCCGGCTCCCGTAGGAGTCCGGGCGAAGCTGCGCTTGCTGTCGGCGGTGGAGCCCGACTCCCGTAGGAGTCCGGGCGAAGCTGTGCTGCTGTCGGCGGTGGAGCTCGGCTCCCGTAGGAGTCCGAGCGTAGCTGCGCTTGCTGTCGGCGGTGGAGCCCAGCTCCCGTAGGAGTCCGGGCGAAGCTACGTTGCTGTCGGCGGTGGAGCCCGGCTCCCGTAGGAGTCCGGGCGAAGCTGCGCTTGCTGTCGGCGGTGGAGCCCAGCTCCCGTAGGAGTCCGGGCGAAGCTGTTCTGCTGTCGATGGAGGAGCCCGGCTCCCATAGGAGTCGGAGCTGTTCTGCTGAGGATTTCGGCTGTGGGTATTTTATACCCAACACCAGTCCCCCTACTTTCGAGTTTGAATTTCAAGCGAAGGAAGACACACAGAGAGAGATGTGCCCAGCCGAATTGCCCCTTCGAACCTTGCGCACTGCCGCCCCCAGATTTTAATGCGCGCACGTCAGAGTCCATTTTTCGGTGAAGGTGACTTGAAAAGTCTTTTCGGAATCCCGTTGAAACGTGATCCCAAGCGTCGTGCTGCGGAATTTGTGAGCGGTCAACCCTCGATGGCGATGAAGGGGATAAGCGCGACACGTGGCACACACCAGCTGGTCCAGGAATACCCGCCGCCATAACTGCGCCAGGATCCGTCGACTATTTAAACCCCTCAGTCCCTTCGTGGCTTCATACTGGTGCTTTTCTTTCGTCTGAGAGTCTTGCTTCTCTCGCCCCAGTCCTTGTCTCCTTCCCTCGCACCATGTCCTCTACTCGGGAGGCTGTTCTTAAGAGAATTTTTAGGGTTTGGAGGAAGGTGAGGAGGAGAATGGCGGCCGGTGAGGATCTCCGTCGTTCTAAAGGGAGCCCAAGGAAGAATTCCTTCAACAACAGAGGTTTAATAATGGAGGCTGTCGGTGAAGTTATTCTGCCCGCGAATTTTGGAGTAGCAAGGCGGGGTGATACCGTCAAGAGGGCAGAGTAGTCGTCATAAGCCATGACGGGATCCTTGACGCCGTCGGGGCCGAGAGACCAGAGGCGGTCGGCGTCGACGGTGGGGCAGTAGAACTTGTTGCGGGGAGGTGGAAGTAACGCATGCCGACCTTGCCGGAGCATCTTGGGTGGCGGCCGTCGTGGTGCATTCGGAGATGAGGCACATCTCTGGTGTTGCTACCGCTCCTGAAGTGGCTACGGTTCTTCTTGAAACAGGTCTTCGCTACTGCCGCCGTTGCCCTTACCGTCTCCGGAGATCTATCCCACCTTTTTCCCGCTAAGGTTGGGACTTCGGAAATAGAATGAGGCGAGAAGGGGCGAGAGCTGTTACACGCACTGGAGAATGCGACTGAGAAGGATAGAGACGGAGAGAGGAGTTCGTAGCTCGGAGCGGCCTCCGGTTCGTCCTGCCCGAACCGTGCTCGCGAGACTTGCGATGACGTGTATCTTCTTTTTCTTCTTCTTTTTTCCTGACCCACCGGGTCCTGTAACGTGTACTTCTGTTAAATGAAAAAGCGATTTTGGTACCTTGTTTGTATCTTGTGTTAAATAGTTGTCTGCCGGACTTCTTCATTTTCCTTTCCTCCTTTTTGTCTGTGTTACGTCGTCCCAAGGTCGTCGGCGACCTCTTCAGTTCATGTGGGGTCGTCATTCGCCGAGCTCCTTTTTGGCTTTTATGCGTTCGAAGATACCCACTTGTCAGGTTTGCTTGGATTTTTCTCCGCTGAAGTTGGGGCTAAGTTCGGCTCCCTTGATAGTCTGAACGGAGAAGCCCTCCTGAAGTCGGAGTAGCTCAGCTCTTGTAAGAGTCAGGGCAAAGTTTTTCTGCAATCAAAGTCATAAGCAAAGTCCGACTTCCGTAGAAGTCGGGTGGAGTTGTCCTGTAGCTGATGTTGGCGATGGAGCCCGGCTCCCGTAGGAGTCCGGGTGAAGTCTCTCTTTTTTTTTTTTTTTTTTTGGAACCTGGCTCCCGTAGGAGTCCGGGTAAAGTCTTCTCTGCCGTTAGAACCCGGCTCCCGTAGGAGTCCGGGCCTTTCACTTTGCTCGAGCTGGCGTGAGGCTCTCCTCGTGTTCCTGACACGGCCGTGGGGGTACATTGGGGCGTTGTAAGGCCTCTCCCCTTATCCGATCTAAAAGAATCGGGTTTTTGACTTTGCTCCAGTTAGGGCGAGGTTCTCCTCCTGTCCCTAACAGGGTTGTGGGGGCACATATGGGCGTTGCGAGGCCTCTCCCCTCATCCGGTCTAAAAGAACCGGGCCTTCGACTTTGCTCAAGTTAGGGCGAGATTCTCCTCCTGTCCCTAACAGGGCTGTGGGGGCACATATGGGCGTTGCGAGGCCTCTCCCTCCATCCGGTCTAAAAGAACCGGGCCTTCGACTTTGCTCAAGTTAGGGCGAGGTTCTCCTCCTGTCCCTAACAGGGCTGTGGGGGCACATATGGGCGTTGCGAGGCCTCTCCCCCCATCCGGTCTAAAAGAACCGGGCCTTCGACTTTGCTCAAGTTAGGGCGAGGTTCTCCTCCTGTCCCTAACAGGGCTGTGGGGGCACATATGGGCGTTGCGAGGCCTCTCCCCCCATCCGGTCTAAAAGAACCGGACCTTCGACTTTGCTCAAGTTAGGGCGAGGTTCTCCTCCTGTCCCTAACAGGGCTGTGGGGGCACATATGGGCGTTGCGAGGCCTCTCCCCCATCCGGTCTAAAAGAACCGGGCCTTCGACTTTTATAAGGTTGCCCTCTCATTTTTGATACAGTCTGCTTGAATTGTCCCAAGACAAATGGGCACGCATTTTCTGATTAGGACGAAATTACTGGTAGTACATCCGTAAGTTTTCTGAGCTCCAAGGTCGCGGGAGGTCGGCTCCTCCGAGCTCTTTAAGATAATAAGTTCCAGGCCGGACTACTTCTTTGACCTCATAAGGTCCCTCCCAGTTTGGGGCAAGCTTCCCCTGGCCCTGTGGTTGTGAGACAACAGCTCGTCGGAGCACTAGATCCCCTGTTTTAAATGCCTTGTTCTTGACTCGGGCGTTGTAATATCGGGCAACTTTCTGTCTGTAGGCTGCCATTCGAACCTGAGCAATCTCCCACCTTTCTTCCAGTAGGTCGAGGTTGGCTCTGAGACTTTGCGCGTTTTGGGGTTCGTCGAATGCCACGACTCGTGCCGACGGAAGTTTAAGCTCGATCGGGATGACGGCTTCCGTACCAAAGGCTAAAGCAAAGGGAGTCTCCCCTGTAGGCAACCTCTGGGTGGTTCATACGCCCATAGCACATGATAAAGTTCGTCCGCCCAAGTTCCTTTTGCTTTTTCGAGCCTGGTCTTAATCCTCTGCAAAAGGGTTCTGTTCGTTACCTCAGCTTCGCCGTTCGCCTGAGGATGGGCCACTGATGTGAAGTTATGGGAGATGTTTAGATCTTCACAGAATTCAGCAAATCTGGCTCCCGCGAATTACCGTCCATTATCAGTGATTAGGGTTCTAGGCAAACCGAACCTGCACACGATCGATTTCCAGACGAAATCCTGTACTTTCGCTTCTGTGATTTTGGCTAGTGGCTCGGCCTCGACCCATTTGGTGAAGTAGTCGATTGCTACAAGGAAGAATTTCCTTTGACCAGACGCCATGGGAAAGGGGCCAAGAATATCCATCCCCCATTGCGCAAAAGGCCATGGGGCACTCAAGGGTGTGAGCTCGGTAGCAGGTTGTCTCTGGACGTTGGCGTATCTCTGACATCGATCGTACTTTTTGACATATTCGATTGAATCACGATGCATTGTTGGCCAGTAATACCCTTGGCGGAGTAGCTTGTGGGACAGAGACCTGGCACCCAAATGGCTTCCGCAAGCTCCCTCGTGTACTTCCCATAAAGCGTAGTCAGCTTCTGAGGGTCGGAGGCATCTCAAGAGAGGCAAGGAGTACGATCTTTTGTACAATTTGCCCTCATAAAGGATGTACCTGGAGGCTTGATTTTGGAGTTTCAGGGCCTCTTTCGCATCCTGGAGGAGAATCCCATCTCTAAGATAGGTTATCAGCGGGTCGACCCAGCTGGGCTCGTGGTCGATCTCCATTACGAGTCGCGGTTCTTCCGTACTCGGATGTTTTAAAACTTCAAAGAGGACGCCTTTGGGCAATTCGACCGGAGTCGATGTCGCCAGTTTGGAGAGAAGATCGGCTCTGGTATTCTCCGACCTTGGAATTTGCCTGATGTCGAAATTGCCAAAGGCAGGGGTGAACTCCTTCACCTTCTCAAGATATTTGGCCATACTGCCTCCCGCGCTTCAAAGCTCCCGCTGACTTGCCCCACCACAAGTTGGGAATCGCTGTGCACCCAGAGTTGACCTATTCCAAGCTCCCTGGCGATCCTCAATCCTGCGATCAGAGCTTCATATTCCGCTCCATTGTTTGTTGCGGGGAATTCAAAACGCAGAGCGTACTCCACGATGACTCCTTCCGGGCTGGTCAAGATCAGGCCTGCACCCGCGCCTGCCATGCTGGAAGATCCGTCCACATGGAGGGTCCAAAAGCTATCGGAGGAACTGGCTTCTTCGTCGGGGAAGTTCGGTTGGGTCTTCAGGTCGTCAATTTTGCTTTGCTCAGGTTCGGCCTCCTCGGGGATAGTGCATTCTACTATGAAATCCGCCAATATTTGGGCCTTTATTGCGGTCTAGGTTTGTAGTTGATGTCGAATTCTGTGAGCTTGATTGCCCATTTCGCCATTCTCCCAGAGATATCAGCTCGGTGCAAAACCGCCTTGATCGGTTGGTCGGTGAGTAACGTCACCGTGTGCCCTTGAAAGTAAGGCCGGAGTCTCCGAGCTGCAATCAACAAGGCGTAGGTCAGTTTTTCTAATTTAGTATACCTGGTCTCGGCGTCCCTCAACACGCGACTAATGTAGTAGACCGGTCGCTGGACTTTCATTTCCTCTTTAACAAGGACAGCTGCAAGGGCTGTGGGAGAGACTGCCAGGTACAAAAATAATTCCTCCTTAGGCTCGGGCTTCGCCAGCAGTGGGGGCGAGCTAAGGTAGCTTTTAATTCTTCGAATGTCTGTTGGCATTCAGAGGTCCAACAGAAGTTCTTTGGCTGCTTGAGGGTTTGAAAGAAGGGCAAACATCGTTCGGCCGACCTCGCGACAAAGCGATTAAGAGCCGCAACTCTTCCCGTGAGGCACTGAACCTCCTTGATCGACCTTGGGGCAGTCATATTTTGGATGGCGTGAATTTTCTCCGGATTGGCCTCGATCCCACGCCCCGATACCATGAAGCCCAGGAACTTTCCTGAGGTTACCCCAAAGGCGCATTTGGTCGGGTTCAGCTTCATTCTATACTTTCGAAGAGCGCCAAAGGTTTCCTCGAGGTCGGCGACATGATTTCCAGAAGACCTGCTTTTCACGAGCATATCGTCCACATAAACCTCCATGTTTCGACCGATCTACTCCTTGAAGATTTTGTTCACCAGTCGTTGATAGGTTGCGCCCGCGTTCTTGAGGCCGACGGCATAACCCTGTAGCAGTAAAGGCCGTGATTAGTGATAAAAGCGTCTTTTCTTCATCTTTCCGATGCCATTCTAATCTGGTTATAGCGGAGAACACGTCCATAAAAGTGAGAAGCTCATGGCCCGAGGTTGCGTCCACCAGTTGGTCGATCCTGGAAGGGGTAGCTGTCTTTGGGCAAGCTTTATTCACTTTTTGAAGTCGATACACATCCTCCACTTGCCGTTTGCTTTCTTGACCAAGACAACATTGGAGATCCACTCAGGATAATTGACTCCTTGATAAATCCAGCCTTGAGAAGTTTATCCACTTCCTCGGCTATTGCCTTCTGCCTCTCCGAGGCATGACTCCGGATTTTTTCTTTTGTCGGCCGATGTTTAGGGTCGACCGCCAGATGATGTCCATGACTTCTGTGTCAATCCCCGGCATATCCGCAGGGACCCATGCGAAAACGTCCGCATTCCTTCGGAGGAAATCCAGAGATGCGTCCGCACCTCCTCCTCCAGGTTGGAGCCAATTAATACCACATGCTCCGCATTCCCATCATTCAAAGGAATTGGTATTAGGTCTCGATCGGACCGCCCCTCTCTTCAGTGAGGTCATCGTGCGCATCCAACCATCGACCGGACAGAGGTCCGCTTGATCGTTTCTTGCAGGGCAATGTTGTAGCATTGCCTGGCCAGCGCTTGGTCTCCCCGGACTTCTCCGATCCCCTTGTCGGTGGGGAACTTCAATTTCAAATGGTAGGTCGAAACAACGGCTCTGAGGGCATTGAGGCCGGGTCGGCCAAGAATTGCATTGTAGGCAGATGGCGCCTTACCACCAGGAAATTCACCAGGGCTCTGGACTGCTTTGGATGCTGACCCGCGGTCACAGTTAGAGCTATCATTCCTTCCGTCGGAACGGCGTCACCAGTAAACCCTATCAAGGGGGAGCAAATGGCCTTAGATGACCGCCAAGGTGGCCATTCTTGAAAAGGCACTGTAGAATAAGATGTCGGCCGAACTCCCTTGTCGACGAGAATGCGACGGACGTCATAATTTGCTATGTTCAAGGAAACTACGACCGCATCATTATGAGGGAATTGGACTCCCTGGGTGTCTTCTTCAGTGAAGGCTATGGGTTCTTCAACTTTTTGCCGCTTGAGGGGTGCAGCTGATGTGCTGATTGCCTCCTGCCGGGATTCCCCGAGATGACATTGACAGAATCCGGCGGAGACTGGTCGCCCGGCCACCCTTTATCGGCGACCAGAGCTGGAGGTAGTTGTGCCGGAACCTCGTGAGAGGGCATCGGACGGGGAAAAGAGGATTGGGTGCCGGAAAAGGTGGCCGGAAGCGGTCCGTTGAGTGCTCTTTAAGAACAAGGGTGCTGCGAAGACACACCCCCTTCCTCTAGCCCAATCCTGTTGGTGCAAAAATCCGCTTGCGCGGAGAAGCTGGAGTCGGGAAGCCGCGGTCGCCCCGGGACCTGCAAGGAAGTCTAAACCGGAGGTGGGGTTGCTCCGGCAAGACCCTCCGACGCTCAAGTCAGTTTTCTGCCTCAACAAGAATGGAGTGCTCGAACGGAGAATTTAGCAGAGTTTTGAGATAAGGAAAATGAGCTTAAAGAATAACGTATCTGGTCACCCTTTTATAGGCGGAGGAGGCAACGGATTGATGGCGACGTTTGTAACCGCCTGGTAGTGGGCCGCCCATGGTCAGGGGAATTGATTGCGAAAGATAGTGGGGTAGACCCGTGGCTATCATCATAGCCCACCACGTAGGGCCTGTTGCAAGTAGTGGAGCGGCGTCCGTTGCCGCTAGCTGTCAGCGAGTAGTGGGATCGTGCAGCACCTGTCGCAGGGAATGGAGCAGCATCGTGGCCGTTGACACAGCCTGTCAGAGAGTAACGGGTCCGCTGCAGGGGGCGATGGAGCCGCACGGAATCCGCTATAGGAAGTGGAATAGGATCATGGTTGTTATTGTGATCTGCCAAGGGGTGCGGATCTGTTGATCGAGGCTCGGCAGTGGTCGGAGTTTGGCCTTTGTAGGAGTCTGGGAGGGGTCCTCCTTTCGGTTGAGGTCATGGGTGGAGTCCGGCTCCAGCAGCTGATACTGAGGTCGGAGACTGAGGGCAGAGCCCAGCTCCCGTAGGAGTCCGGGCGGAGCCGTCCCGCTGTCGATGGTGGAGCCCGGCTCCCGTAGGAGTCCGGGCGAAGCCGTTCTGCTGTCGATGGCTGAGCCCGAACTCGTTCTGCTGTCGATGGCTGAGCCCGGTTCCCGTAGGAGTCCGGGCGAAGCCGTTCTGCTGTCGATGGCTGAGCCCGGCTCCCGTAGGAGTCCGGGCGAAGCCGTTCTGCTGTCGATGGTGGAGCCCGGCTCCCGTGGGAGTCCGGGCGAAGCTGTCCTACTGTCGATGGCGGAGCCCGGCTCCCATCGGAGCCCGGCTCCCGTAGGAGTCCGAGCGAAGCCGTTCTTCTGTCGATGGCGGAGCCCGACTCCTGTTGGAGTCCGGGCGAAGCTGTCCTGCTGTCGATGGCGGAGCCCGGCTCCCGTAGGAGTCCGGACGAAGCTGTCCTGCTGAGGATTTCGGTTGTGGGTATTTTATACCCAACAGAGTTCAAATAGATTTGAATTTGAATGACAACCTAGAGTCCAAATTGAGTTGGACTATTCTCTTCACGCCATCACCTTTCTCCATGCATGAAGTATTTTTCCATGAGATTTTTTATACCATTCTGATGTTGATTGATCTCTCTCTAAGTTCATAAGATGAGGATAAAATTTGGCTTAAAATTTAATTTAAATTTGATTTGAATTGATGATAAGGATCAACCAATATTTGAAATTAAATCGAAACTACTTTTTCCTTATCCTTATCTTCTACAGGATGCCACCCTTAAGAAGGGATCAATTTTGTGTGAGATTAAAAAATAACTTTTGGCATGAGAAATCTGAGAGTTGGGTCATAAAAAGTTGAGAGTTGGTTGGGCTTCCGTGCGTGAGAAACAGAGGAAGTGTTCTTTCTCTCAGGTGTGAGGTGTAAGTGTTAGATGTGTGCCCTAGATGCCAGATTGGCTGACACATTCCTGTACAAATGTAAGAAAAAATTTATAATTTTGACTATAAATGAATAAAAGAGTTATTCTACTATCACATTATGTACATTATGTCTGTGATACATCCTTTGAGTTAGTAGGAATGTTAATTCATATTTTCAAGAGTTGAAAATTTAAGACATAAATTTACATAACTAACTCATAAACAGCTCCTGACCATAGGATCATCATGAGGATGGTGATCGATCTGAAAGGTTGGTGTATGATCGCTTTCTTAAGAAAAATATGTCTTGAGTCTATGGTGTAGAGACATCGGAGCGAGAGTACAGATATTTGTTGAGAACGAGAGTACTGAGCGTGACCACCTCGAGCAGTCATAAAGAAGTCTACCTTCTCGTTGATGACTAGCTCGATGCTACAGCTGTGTATCTAGTTCTTTGACCTGAGGTACATCGACAGTTTACCTTGAGTGTGTTATAGTTTGACTATATCATAACTCGATCTCCTAGCCATTCAAAATCCTGAGGTGAATGTTGGCTGTAGCATATTCATTGTAGGAACCAGATTGCACCAAGATGGGATCTATCAACCTCGATAGATGAGAGGAGTAGTCCTATGATGATCGAAAGATTGAGTTCTTAAGCCCATGGCCATGGCAGAGTGAAATAATGGAAAAGAGTTTTCTATTGAAGTTTCACATCGGACTCGGATCGATTGATTGATTCATATGACTGATATTGAGTTTAACGAGTTCACCTTAACCCTAATTCAGTCGGGACTCATGATAGAAGAACTCAATCACACAGGTAGCTGCATCGAGAGGTTCATCTTCATTTCTGATGGGTTGCCACCATATACCGCTAGGTGTCACTGATAGATTTTGGGAGCAATTAGAATGATATTGATGATCGATCATTCTAAATTGTTTGAATCAGAAAAGTTCTGGTCCATCGAAAGAAGTTTCGATGATGTCGATGATGAGATCACGACATGTCTCATTACCATATGAAAATAAATCTAACTGGGTCATACAAATAAGAGTTAGGGTCTGGATGTCATCAATTGAGCTAGTCCAGTTCGATTGATTTGGATTAGATCCAATTAGGTTCAAGAAAATCATGCTAGCACATAATTGAGCCTAACTTTCTCCTCGTGTAATCTTTTCTATCTCGACTGAGCCAAATATGATTTGACTCACCCAGAGAATCTTGAGAAGGTTTCTCTCAGTCTGACTAGAGCCAGTCCAGCTCAAAAAAGTCTTATCTTAATTCATGAGATGAATTTAAGACAACATCTGCCAATTTCTGTCACCTGCCATTTTTATTTTAGGACATTGGTCAAACGTTGACCCATGGACCTTGGACTGAAGGCCACTTGGCAAGAGGTCATTGGAGAGTTTTTGTGGAGTGTCCACTTGCTAATTTTACCCTCAAATTGGGTACCATAATCAGATATGGCGTGCGCCCCAAGTGGATAAGGATAGAGTCCCATGAGATGAGGACTCTGATCCCTTGATCAACTTGGACTGTGGGGCGCCAATCTCACTGTGCTTATCCAGTGTTGGCACCAACAGTAGGAGGAATTATGGGGATTCTTATCTGATATGATTAGATGACATCACTCTATTAATTAATTTTTTTTCAAAATTAATCAAAATTTTTTGATTGGTCGAATGATGTGGCACTGCATGGCACAGCAGGGCCTATTTAAACCCTGTCTGCGCCTAAGGTTTTGAGACTCTGCTCAATAACCAGCAAAAGACTAAATTCTCTCCACTTCTCCATACCTCCTCTGCTCCTCTCCCTCCCCTCTTCATGTCCAAGAGGTTGGGCATCCATCTGGTGCTTGTCCAAGGCGTGGTGGCTTCCTAATTGGAAGGCTGCAGAGATTTGTCGAGAAGCTGCTGCTCCAGCTTCAGAAGATCTTTTGAAGATCTTGCAGATCAGATCTAGATTTGATTTTTAGAGCAAAGATTTACAAGGAGAAGATGATCCAAATCTTGCTTGAGTGGATACCGGTAGAGGCCAGACAACTACATGGCTATTTTAGAACCTCGGGCATTGCTGCGATCATCTACAGGGTAATCTAGTTACCCTAGAGGTATTTCTCTAATCTTCAAGTTTTAGATTTAATTTTAGATTAAATATCAGATAATAAAAATCAAATATACTAGATCTTAGATCTAAAATAAAGTAGAATAATTTTTTTTTTAAATATTCCATCCCAAATCTCATTAGATCTGGAAGATCCTATAAGGAAAAAGCCGATTTTTTCCTTCAACTAGTATCAGAGCCAGGTTGATGGCTCTATCTCAGATCTAATTTAGATCTAATTTTTATTTTTATTTATCTGATATTAATAAATTTTAGATATCACATCAGATGTGATTGGATCTAAAATTAAAAAATTTAAAATTAAATCTAAGTAGATCTAACATGTATGAGATGCATGATTAGACTAGGAATAGTTTAAACTATGAATAGTCTTAAAATTTTATATTTTAATATGATTAAAATATAAATTAAATATAATTTATTTTTTGATTTTTTGATGTTATAAATATTATATTCAGATCAAAAAATAGAAAATTTAATTTAATTAATTCATAAGATTGATCTGCTGCATGCCTAGACTAGTTGTAGAATTATTCTAGTAACTGTCTAGAATAGATTTTATATTGAATAGTTCAATTCAAATCTTATTTTTTAGATATTACATATGATGTATCAGATCTGAAAGCATGCTAATAAGATCAGATTTTAATACATGAGATATATGCAAAGCATGTATAAGTTAGATCTGAAATTATATATGTGATATATAACTTAGATCTAACTAGTGTTATAGTTAAATCAATATTTCTGATTAATGTATTCCTTATGACTGTCCGGTCATAAAAACAAAGTAGGGTTTAAGATCCTCTCCTCCCATTCAATGGAGTGTTCTTATGGTGTGTAGGGGTGCTGCGCGTTCATCCTTAATCAGAAATCAACTTACTTTTCTGCAAAATCCTAGATCCTGAAACCTTAGGATTTATTTTATATATTTTATTTATGAATCCAAGACTTAATTAATGAATTAAGCTTATAAAATTAAATTAGATCTAAAATTGAGAATTTTAGATCTAAATCATTTTCATAAAATTGGGTTCGGGCTTGGGTAGCTTAATTAGGTCTAGCGGTTGATCAAATCGAATAAAAAGTTGGTTAGCTGAGATCATGAAAGCTAATAATTGACCAGCCTAATAGGATTAAGTCTAGGTCAACATCGAATCATATTTAGATGTGACTCGATCAAGTTAAGACCTAATTTGGCTCAGTGGTTAGAGCCTGGATTGTAGACTAACCCAATTGATTCTGGTTCGATAATTTGGTGTCTAAGGTAAGTTGGGCAGATGCGATCGAATGGTTTTTAATTGGGAGCTACTCGACACGAATGCATTCTTGTCGAGTTAATGGCATATCTCTTCCACCGATCTCACTTACCTGGCCATATGTGTCGATCCAATTCTGATTTGAGGTGACTAACAATTCGAGCTAACCCATGCCACTAGGTTAGTTATAATTGTTATGATTATGTCAAGTCAAGTGAGACCTAAATTAAATCTTTCTAAGAAAATATTAAGTCTAAGATCTTCCACCATTGTGGATGTGCGGGCCCTTCTCAGGGTTGATTGTTCTTGGATGGTTACAATGGCTCAGTTGCACCGGAAAGATGCAACCATGTCCATTAGGCATTGGATGCTATGGATTAGAGGATAGGTTATGCTCAATATTTCGGATACGGTGAGGGACGCAATCAGGAATCTAGTTCGTGCAAATGGTAGGTCTGACTTAACTAAGGAATGGAGCAATATTCTGGACACGATGAGCTTCATGAATTAGAGATCAAGTTTTGGGTGCACCATGATTAGAGAATCATTGGACAAGAGTTGTCCACTCATTGGTTGACCCATCACCAATAACTGTTAGGTGAGATGATGAGCCAGTCGGTGAGACCGCACCACCCACTAGAAATCACTAATCATGGAGATTTTCACATCTCTACCTAGGGAGTGTAGGGATCTGAGAAAATAGTGAGAGCCTAATTTGTTTAAAAATAAAATTCTTAAACAAATTGATTAAGTCTGATTACAAAATCTAACTAGAAACTTTTGGCTCTCTACAGAAAATATGTCTGCGTTCAACCCCCTAACCAAAATACTACACACCCACAGATTGACTGGACCTAATTTCAAAGACTGATTGAGGAACTACAGAATTATTCTGGGTTTTGAAAAATTGACCCATGCCTTAGACTAGGACCCACCTGCCATGCCAGCACGTCCGACTACTGAACAGAAAGCATCTTTGGAAAAGTGGATGGATGACGATAACAAAATCAGGTACTACATGTTGGGTGCTATGTCTATGACTTGCAACACCAGCATGAGAACATTATGACTACCCACCAAATGTTGGCTCATCTACAAGAGTTGTTTGGTGAACAAAGTCATGCAGCCAAGTATCAAGTCTGCCAAAGACTTTTTAAGGCTAAAATGCGTGATGGGTAGTCAGTCCAAGATCATTATTTGACAATGATCCAGGACCTAGAAGAGCTTGAGAAGCTCAGTGTCATCTTAGACAGAGATTTCCAGATTGATGTGATCCTTCAATCCTTGTCCGATGCATATGGTCAGTTCATCATGAACTTCTATATGCATAAGATGCAGTGTACCTTGGCCGAGTTAAGGAACATGTTGGTTACGGCTGAACTTTCTTTGAAGAGTTCAAAAGGCTCAGTCCTTACTGTGGAGTGGACTTCTTCCAAGAGAAAGTCTTTTAGAAAGAAGAAAAAGTCTGTGAAGAAGCAGAAGGTGGATAGAAAATGGAAGAAGATGGAACCGAAGAAGAAGGCTGCTGAAAAGAAAAAATATTTCCACTACAATTCAGACGGCCATTGGAAATAGAACTATCTTCAGTACCTGACCACCCTGAAGAACAAGAAGGATGGTCCTTCTGGAGGTATGCTTGTTATAGAATTTAATCTTACGGTTTCCTCTGCATCCAGTTGGGTACTTGACTCTGGTTCTAGTGCTCATTTGTGCACTTCTATGCAGGGTCTTGAGGAGAGCAGGAGGCTGAGGGATGGGGATATGATCCTATGTATCAAAAATGGAGCAAGAGTTGCTGCTGTGGCTGTGGGAACCTACCCTCTGTGATTATCGTTAGAATTAGATTTAGTTCTTAGAGATTGTTACTATGTGCCTGCAGCAAGCAAGAATTTGATTTCTGTTTCATGTTTAGCACAAGAAGGCTATGTGATTAGCTTTTATAAGAACCATTGTAACATATTTTATAAAATAATAAATTTGCAAATGGTTTTCTTATTAATGGTCTCTATCAGCTACATATTGGTGTATCTGTATTTCATATCGAACAAAATATGAATGTCATAGGAATTAAAAGACCTAGAGATAGTCTAAATGATAGGTATCTGTGGCACATAAGACTAGGTCATATAGTGAAAGACAGGGTTAACAAATTGAAAAAATTTAGGCTATTGAGTCCATTGACTTCTGAGTCATATCCAGTTTGTAAATTATGCCTTCAAGGCAAAATGATCAAGCTCTCTTTTATGGGACATAGGAAAAGGGCCACAGACCTACTTGCCCTAGTACATACGGATGTGTGCGGCCCATTTGATGTGCCGGCTAGAGGCAACTATGTCTACTTCATTATCTTTACCGATAATATGTCTAGGTACGGATATGTGTTTCTAATGAAACACAAGTCTGAAGCTTTTGAAAAGTTCAAAGAATTCAGGCATGAGGTAGAAAAACAAACAGAAAAGCCTATTAAGATTCTTCGATCAGATCGAGGAGGTGAATACCTTAGTCGGGAGTTTCTAGACTATCTTAAGGATAATGGCATAGTCTCTCAATGGACTCTATCTGGAATGCCACAACTCAACGGGATTTCAGAATGGAGGAACCGGACCCTATTAAATAAGGTCCGTTCCATGATGAGCTTCACGGACCTCCCTGAGTTTCTTTGGGGACACTGTCTCATGACAGCAATATATGTATTGAATAGGATTCTCTCTAAAACTATTCCTACCATACCATATGAGATATGGCATGATAAGAAACCAAGTCTGAGTCATCTCAGAATTTGGGGTTGTCTGGCTCATGTCAAGAGATAGTAGGTGGACAAGTTAGAGTTTAGGTCTTTCAGAGCTCGGTTCATAGGATATCCTAAAGAGTCATTAGGATACTATTTCTATGTTCTGGAAGATCATAATGTGATTGTGAATCGACATGCTATTTTTCTTGAAAAATAATTTATTCAAGATAGTGGCATCGAAAGAATAATTAAGCTCAAGGAGAATGTCTCCCAAGAGCAATGAGCTAAAAAACCTGAGGAACCCAATCAATTAGAACCAGTCCTAACACAACCTCTTCCACCTCGTAGATCAACTAAAGTTTTCCATCCTTCTGAAAAGTACTTAGGTACTATACAAGAGGAAGTAGAGAAAATGTTCCTCACAGAAAATGGGACTCATGGTGATGACCCCAAGACCTATGACGAGGTGATATCAGATTTCGACTCTGAGAAATGGTTAGAAGCAATGAGATCAAAAATTGACTCGATGCACTCAAATCAAGTCTGGACCTTGGTAGATCCACCTGAAGGTATTGTACCTATTAGGTGTAAATGGATCTTCAAGAGAAAGATAGGTGCAGATGGGAATGTGGAGACATTCAAGGCTAGGCTCATAGTGAAAGGTTATAGTCAGCCCGAAGGCATTGACTATCAGGATACCTTTTCATCTATAGCCATGCTAAAATCCATCCGCACATTGCTTACTATTGCAGTCTATTTTGATTATGAAATATGGCAGATGGATGTGAAAACAGCATTCTTAAATGGATATCTTGAGGAAGATATCTATATGGAACAGCCGCTTGGTTTCACATCCAGTGATGATGATCACAAGATCTGCAAGCTGCAAAGATCCTTTTATAGACTTAAGCAAGCATCTCAGAGATGGAATACTTATTTCAATGATGTGATCAAAATGTTTGGTTTCATCAAGAATGAGGAGGAACCATGTGTGTTCAAGAAGGTCAGTGGGAGCGCAGTTGTCTTCCTCATACTGTACGTAGATGACATCCTCCTGATTGGGAATGATATTTTCATGTTGACCTCAGTCAAAATATGGTTGTCTAAGGAGTTCTCTATGAAAGATCTAGGAGAGGCATCCTTTATACTGGGTATTAAGGTCTATAGAGATAGACCAAATAGGAGGCTGGAACTTTCATAGAAGATGTACATAGAGGAGGTGCTAAAAAGGTTTAGCATGAAAAACTCTAAAAGAGGTTTAGTACCTTTTAGACATGGCATTCATCTCTCCAAGAAGATGTGCCCTAGCACACCTAAGGAGATTGAACGCATGAGCAAGATCCCTTATGCTTTGGCAATAGGGAGCCTCATGTATGTAATGCTATGTACACGACCTGATATTGCCTATGCTATAAGTGTCACAAGCAGATATCAATCGAATCCAGACGAAGAGCATTGGACTTCTGTGAAATGTATCTTTAAGTACTTGAGAAAGACTAAGGGTATGTTTCTAGTCTTTGGGAATGGAGAACTCCAGGTTCAGGGATTTATAGACTCAGACTTTATATCTGATATAGATGATCGAAAGTCGATATCTGGGAGTCTGTTCATTTGCAATGGTGGTGCAGTTAGCTGAAAGAGTTTCAAGCAGATGATGATTGCTGATTCCACCATGGAGGCAGAGTATATTACTACATCGAAAACTGTGAAGGAGGCATTCTGGTACAAGAAGTTTATCGTAGAACTTGGAGTGATGTCATCGGATGCTGTCCCTCTTTACTGCGATAATAATAGTGCCATAGCTCTGGCTAAGGAGCCAAGGTCTTACTAGAAGTCCAAGCATATCGAGCGGTGATTTCATCTGATCCGTGATTATCTCAAAAAAGGTTATATCGAGGTTAAGAGAGTCGACTCCACAGACAATGTGATAGACTCACTGACAAAACCATTAGGTCAGCAGAAGATCGAAGCCTACCTTGAGAAGATGGGACTTAGATATGTAGCCTATTGGCATTAGGTCAAGTGGGAGTTTCTTAGATGTGTGCTCTAGATACCAGATTGGCTGACACATTCCTATACAAATGTAAGGACAAATTTATAATTTTGACTATAAATGAATAAAAGGGTTATTCTACTCTCACATTGTGTACATTATGTCTGTGATACATCCTTTGAGTTAGTAGGAATGTTAATTCATATTTTCAAGAGTTAAAAATTTAAGGCATGAATTTACATAACTAACTCATAAACAGCTCTTGACCATAGGATCATCATGAGGATGGTGATCGATCTGGAAAGTTGGTGTATGATCGCTTTCTTAGGGTAGATGTGTCTTGAGTCTACGGTGTAAAGACACCGGAGCGAGAGTACAGGTATTCATTGAGAATGAGAATACTGAGCGTGACCATCTCGAGCAGTCATAAGAAAGTCTACCTTCTCATCGATGACTAGCTCGATGCTGCAGCTGTATATCTAGTTCTTTGACCTGAGGTACATTGACAGTTCACCTTGAGTGTGTTATAGTTTGACTACACCATAACTCGATCTCCAAGCCATTCGGAACCCTGAGGTATATGTTGGCTGTAGCATATTCATTGTAGGAACCAGATTGCACCGAGATGGATCTATCAACTTCGGTAGATGAGAGGAGTAGTCTTATGATGATCGAAAGATTGAGTCCTTAAGCCCATGGCCATGGCAGAGTGAAATAATGAAAAAAAGTTTTCCATTGAGTTTTCACATCGAACTCGGATCGATTGATTGATTCATATGACTGATATTGAGTTTGACGAGTTTACCTTAATCCTAATTCAGTCGGGACTCATGATAGAAGAACTCAATCACATAGGTAGCTGCACCGAGAGGTTCGTCTTCATTTCTGATGGGTTGCCACCATATACTGTTTGGTGTCACTGGTAGATTTTGAGAGCAATTAGAATGATATTGATGATTGATCATTCTAAATTGTCTGAATCAGAAGAGTTCTGATCCATCGAAAGGAGTTTCGATGATGTCGATGATGAGATCACGACATGTCTCATTATCATACGAAAATGAACCTAACTGGGTCACACAAACAAGAGTTAGGGTCTGGATGTCATCAATTGAGCTAGCCCAATTTGATTGATTTGGATTAGATCCAATTAGGTTCAAGAAAATCATGCTAGCACACGATTAAGCCTAACTTTCTCCTCGTGTAATCTTTTCTATCTTGACTGAGCCAAATATGATTTGACTCACCCAAAGAACCTTGAGAAGGTTTCTCTCAGTTTGACTGGAGCTAGTCTAGCTCAGAAAAGTCTTGTCTTAATTAATGAGATGAATTTAAGACAACACCTGCCAATTCCTATCACCTGCCATTTCCATTTTAGGACATCGGTCAAACATTGACCCATGGACCTTGGACTGAAGGCCACTTGGCAAGAGGTCATTGGAGAGTTTTTGTGGAGTGTCCACCTGCTAATTTTACCCTCAAAGTGGGCACCATAATCAGATATGGCGTGTGCCTCAAGTGGATAAGCATAGAGTCCCATGAGATAAGGACTCTGATCCCTTGATCAACTTGGACTGTGGGGCGCCAATCTCACTATGCTTATCCAGTGTTGGCGCCAACAGTAGGAGGGATTGTGGGGATTCTTATCTGATATGATCAGATGACATCAGTCTACCAATTAAAATTTTTCCAGAATTAATCAAAATTTTTTGATTGGTCGAATGATGTGGCACTGCATGGCGCAGCAGGGCCTATTTAAACCGTGTCTGCACCTAGGATTTTGAGACTCTGCTCAATAACCAGCAAAAGCCTGAATTCTCTCCACTTCTCCATACCCCCTCTTCTCCTCTCCCACCTGTCTTCACATCCAAAAGGTTGGGCATCCATCTGGTGCTTGTCCAAGGCGTGGTGGCTTCCTGATTGGAAGGCTGCAGAGATTTGTCGAGAAGCTGCTGCTCCAGCTTCAGAAGATCTTTTGAAGATCTTGCAGATCAGATCTAGATCTAATTTTTGGGATAAAAATTCATAAGGAGAAGATGATCTAGATCCTAGTTGAGTGGATACCGGTAGAGGCTAGGCGACTGCATGGCTATTTTAGAACCTCGGACGTTGCTACGATCATCTATAGGGTAATCTAGTTATCCTAGAGGTATTTCTCTAATCCTCAAGTTTTAGATTTAATTTTAGATTAAATATCAGATAATAAGAATTAGATCTAATAGATCTTAGATTTGAAATAAAGTAAGATAATTTTTTTTAAAAAAAATATTCCGCCCCAGATCTCATTAGATCTGGAAGATCCTACAAGGAAAAAGTCAGTTTTTCCTTCAGTAGAGTCTAGGGTTTCAACTCTAGATTTTGTGAGAAGAAAAATACAAAAGTGAGTCTTGTTCAAACTTTACACCACCACCTCTTTGTAAAGCTTTATCTTCTGATCTAGAAGACTCTGGGAGATCCAAAGAAAGGAGCCTGGAACAGCCATCTGAGCTTTCGATGCGAGCTAGCACTCTCGTGAAGGAAGATTCGATCAGGGCTTTGAGTGGATGATCTGTAGAGGTTGGATGATTTGTGCAGCTGCTCAACATCAGTGAGAGTTTCATACCATACCAACCAGTAGTAGAGATCATCAACTCATGAAAAGATGATAAGTTCTGAACTCAACCGATGTGATCTAAAGGTTAGATCAGATTCAGGACATCGATGTGATCGATGTAGTTTTCTATTTTATATCAGATTTTATATATAAATTTTTTATATCATAGATCTTTAATTGATAGTTTAGATCTAATCCAAGATATGTTTAGAAGATTAAAATATTTAATTTTTTATTTTTTGCTGTAATATTTTAAAAATACATCCTTTGAACTACCAGTTTTTTCTTCCAATGGTATCAGAGTAAGATTTCTTATGACATAATTTTTTTTGCATATAATCTGATATTATATATATTTAAATCTATCATTTAATTTAAATTAGATCTGATATATGATATTTAGATCTAAAATTAATTATAGATCTGATTGCACAAACTGATATAAGGTTGTCCTGCTGTAGGGTTTACCTCTTAAAGTGCAAAGATTGTCCTAATTTATGCTAATCTTTATAAAATTTAATTTTAATTATTTAGATTAGATCTAATAATTAATTTAAAATTTGAGTAGTATAGTAATCTAATTAGATAGATCCTCATAGCCATCCGATCATAGGAGAAATTAGGATGTCACAACTCTATTTACCCATTCGATGGGATCTCCTATGGCGTGTAGGGATACTGTATGATCTTTTTTATGATGATGAATGATGAAAAAAATTTTAAAACTTTATTTTAGATCTAAAATAATGTATATTAGATCTAAAATTAGTATTTTGATCATTAGATGATTGATTGTGAAAATATTTTATAAAATTAAAAACTATTTTTAATCATCGAATCCGAACCCATGTCAGTCTAAAACTTAATTGAGAATTAAACGATCTAGATTTGAGAATCAAAGATCTAAGGCATTAATTTTATAATTCATAGGTTAATGGGTTAGCTCGAGTCAAGTCCATTTAACTAGGTTAGACCTAGGGTTAGAAATCATTGATAATGGATCATGTTAGTAATTAATCAAATCTAATTAAAAGTTAATTCTGATTGGGTCAATTTCTTCTCTTGATCAATTTCAATAGTTGTAGTTAGTCAAGTCCATATCTTTGATTAGACTAATATAGATTTTGATCGTAGCTCCATGGTCGAATCCAAGTCTATAAGTTGATCAAATTAAAAATGACTAATCAATTAGTGTCTAAGATAAGTATGGCAGCTTTGATCGATGATCATTAATTGAGAGCTATTTGCATAGATTGAATTTATGTGGAGTTAATAACATATCCCTTTCACTGATCTCACTTACTTGACCAACATGGTGAATCATATTTTAATTAGATCACTTAATGATTGGGATTGACCCATGCTAACTAGAAAATCAGTATGACTGATTTAGGTGCCCCTAGTTCAACTTATCTTGAGTCCTCTTTATGACTTGGTGAAGTCAGTAGGAGAATTTATGACTGGTTGGCTAGACCAAGTTATACCTAATCTTCTTTAATCTGACTTGATGAAGTCAGTGAGAGGATTAAGATTAACTGGTCAGGCCTTTTCTCATCTCTCAATTTAACTAATTAAATCCTCTAAAATTGTTAGGTCCCTAAAAATGAAATAGTTATGGTGAAACTAGATCATAGTCTCTCATTAAGTTGGATGATAATGAGTTCAATAGTTTAGATGATCATTGGAGAGGCCTACACCTGATGCTCATCTGACTGTCGGAATTATCATTCATAATATGTTAATTTAGTTGTATCTTTTTAATAATGGTCAGGTTGGCCCAGCCACACTTAGGTATGATCACTCGTTTGTTAGATGCATTAAATTCTGGCATGTTAATGGTTGGACCTAACCAAAATTTTTAATGAAAGAGCCACATGCCTGCTGAAGAGGTATCTGAGGTAAAATTGAATGCTAGAAATTATTTGGTGAAATAATTGATAAAGAACCTACCCATGGTGTACAGGGGTTGACCGAGCCACACTCGAGCCCATGTGCAGTCTATGTGGATTCTAGTACCCACTAAAGAATTAGTGTAATTTCTCAAATTAGAGATAGAGACTATCAATTTGAATAAAATAGTGAGAGAACTTTTAGACTAAAATTTATGTCTTTAGGCTTTATCAATTCATATACTAATTAGGTTTTGATTTTTCTTTGCCAGTTATGGCCACCACCTTGACACTCCGATCACTATTAGATAGTGATAAATTGATGGAATCAAATTTTGATAGCTGATATCGAAAGCTCAAAATAGTCCTGGAGCATGAATGGATCTTGTATATGTTGACAGATCCAACCTCGAGGAGCCAGCTCCGAATGTGCGTAGTATGGTGAAAGACTTATCAGAAGTGACTCAATGACTGAACTACGGTTCGTTGCATTATGATGGCAACAATGAATGATGAGTTCAGCTATCATTTTGAGAATGCTCAGCCATAGGATATGTTGCAAATGTTGAATGAATCCTTTGGCATACCCGATGATGTTGAGGGGTACAAAACTAGTTGTGCCATCTTCAATGCTCGAATGAGGGAGGGAGCGTCAGTCACCGATCATGTAATGTACATGATCGAGATGATTGAGTGCTTAAGCAAGCTCAACTTTCCTCTACATGAGCAGCTAGGGAAAGATGCCATTCTAAATGCTCTACCCAAGTCATATCTCTCTTTCTTTACTCATTTTCGAATGACAAAGCCTACGATCAACTACCACGATTTACTAGGGTTGCTGTAGAACTTTGAGAAGGATCACCAGCTCCACAAAAAGTTGATGAATATAGTGGGAGGATCTTCTTCTAGATGTCGACCCTTTAAGAAAGAGAAGAAGAACAAAAAGAATAAGAAAAGGGTGCAGAGTGCTGGAGCACCCAAGCCCAATTAGACCAAGAAACCCAAGTCTGATCAAAGTCAGGTAGAATGCTTCTACTGCAAGAAGCTGGGGCACTGGAAGAGAAATTATCCTCAGTACATTATCTCTTTGGATCCGAACAGGCCGAGAAAGAAGCAAGTTATTGCTGAACAAGGTAATTATATGATAACACCTTATAATTTCTTAATTTATGATTCTACTATCTAGGTATTAGATACCGAAAGCTCTTTTAATATTTACAATTTATTGTAGGGTCTTCAGGTCAGTAGAAAATTTAAAGCAGGTGAAAGATTCCTTAATGTTGGAGATAGAAGATCAGTTTCAGTTTTAGCGTTAGGAACTATTAAGCTTGTATTCAAGTCCAATGTAATTGTTCTCAATGAATGTTCACTTTTGTCCTTTTTTTTATTGAACATTATTTTTGTAGGCCTCTTGGCCATGTACGATTATGAAATTTTAATAAAAAAATAATTTTAATATCATTATGAATGGTGTTAATGTAATGAATGGATAGCAGAACAATGAAATTTATATTTTGTCACAACCTGTTAGTATAATGTATACATCCAGCAAATGCCCTAAATTAGTGATGTCTCCGATATCTATCCTTGGCATTGTAGGTTAAGTCATATTAACAAGAACAGAATAAACAGGTTGACACAAGAGAGAATCCTTGAAGTCAGTGATTGTGAATCATTTCCAACCTGTGAGTCCTGTCTTCTTGAAAAAATAGCCAAGTCATCTTTTACTGAAAAAAATGAGCGAGCCAGTGAAGTTCTAGGTTTGATACATATTGATGTATGTGGACCAATGAACACCAGTATCAAATATGAATATTATTATTTTATTATATGTACAGACGATCTATCGAGGTATGGATATATTTACTTAATGACAAATAAGTCAGAATCATTTAAAATATTCAAACGATTTCATAATGAAGTAGAAAAATAAACTAAAAAATATATTAAAACTCTTCGATCTAATTGAGGAGGAGAATACCTCTCCAGTGAGTTTCTGACATAGTTAAAAAAAAATAAAATTCTCTCACAATGGATCTCTCCTGGAACACCACAATATAATAGTGTATCGAAAATGAGGAATCGAACCCTGTTAGACATGGTTTGGTCCATGATGGGCTTTGCAAGTCTGTCGATCTCTTTTTGTAGATTTGCACTCGAGTCAACTTGTTATATTTTAAATAAAGATTCAAGTAAGTCCGTAAGTAAAACACTATATGAGATGTGGATTGGGCATAAGCCAGCACTCTCTCACCTTAGGATTTGAAGATATTCGGCTTATGTTAAATGCTTGAAAACTGACAAGCTTGGACCTAGGTTTAATAAGTATCTATTTGTAGGATATCCAAAAGAGACCAAGGGATATTACTTCTATCTTATTGCCGAGCAGAAGCTGTTCATCAGCAATAGAGCAGTCTTTCTAGAAAAAGAGTTTTTTGGGGAAGGAACTAATGCCTCAAAGATTGAACTTGATGAAGTTCGATCGGTAGAAGAACCGACACAATCTAGTAAACCAATAGAGTTGGACTTGATTAGATCAAATTCAGAACCTATTATAGAAACATCTTTAAGAAGATCCGATAAAGTACTGTGTCAACTGGATAGATATTACGGTTTCTTGGTTCGGGATAGTGATCCAGTTGAACTCGATGAGAACAATGAGGATCCAATCACCTATATGGATGCGATGTAGAGGTCTAACTCCAATAAGTGGCTGAAAGCTATAAAATCTAAAATGGAGTCCGTGAAAGTCAACAATGTATGAACATTGATTGACCCACCTGAAGGGATAAAATCCATAGGGTGTAAGTTGATCTTCAAAAAGAAGAGGGATGCAGATGGGAAGGTGGAGACCTATAATGTCTGTCGATTGTCAAGGGTTACCATCTGTATTATGGTATTGACTATGATGAGACATTTTTGTTAGATGTGTGCCCTAGATGCCAGATTGGCTGACACATTCCTGTACAAATCTAAAGGCAAATTTATAATTTTAACTATAAATCAATAAATGGGTTATTCTTCTATCACATTGTGTACATTGTATCTATGATACATTCTTTGAGTTAGTAGGAATGTCAATTCATATTTTGAAGAGTTGAAAATTTAAGACATGAATTTACATAACTAACTCATAAACAGCTCCTGACCATAGGATCATCACGAGGATGGTGATCGATCCGAAAGGTTGGTGTACGATCGCTTTCTTAGGGTAGATGTATCTTGAGTGTACGGTTTAGAGATATCGAAGTGAGAGTACAGGTATTCATTGAGAATGAGAATACTGAGCGTGACCACCTCGAGCAGTCATAAGGAAGTCTACCTTCTCGTTGATGACTAGCTCGATGCTACAGTTGTGTGTCTAGTTCTTTGACCTGAGGTGCATCGACAGTTCACCTTGAGTGTGTTATAGTTTGACTACACCATAACTCAATCTCCTAGTCATTCGAAACCCTGAGGTGTATGTTGGCTGTAGCATATTCATTGTAAAAACTAGGTCGCACCAAGATGGGATCTATCAACCTCGATAGATGAGAGGAGTAGTCCTATGATGATCAAAAAATCGAGTCCTTAAGCCCATGGCCATGGCAGAGTAAAATAATGAAAAAAGAGTTTTCCATTGGGGTTTCACATCGGACTCGAATCGATTGATTGATTCATATGACTGATGTTGGGTTTGACGAGTTCACCTTAACCCTAATTCATTCGGGACTCATGATAGAGAAACTCAATCACACAGGTAGCTGTACCGAGAGGTTCATCTTTAGTTCTGATGGGTTTCCACCACATACTGCTAGATATCACTGATGGATTTTGGTAGCAATTAGAATGATGTTGATGATCGATCATTCTAATTGTCTGAATCAGAAGAGTTCTAGTCCATCGAAAAGAGTTTCGATGATGTCGATGATGAGATCACGACATATCTCATTACCATATGAAATTGAACCTAACTAGGTCACACAAACAAGGGTTGGGGTCTGGATGTCATCAATTGGGCTAACCCAATTGATTTGGATAAGATCCAATTAGGTTCAAGGAAATCGTGCTAGCACACGATTGAGCCTAACTTTCTCCTCATGTAATCTTTTCTATCTCTACTGAGCCAAATATGATTTGACTCATCCAGAGAATCTTGAAAAAGTTTTTCTCTATCTAAATAAAGCTTGTCTAGCTCAAAAAAGGCTTGTCTTAATTCATGAGATGAATTTAAGACAAGCACCTGCTAATTCCTGTCACCTGCTAATTTTATTTTAGGATATTTATCAAAAATTGATATATGGGTCGTAAATTGAAGGCCACTTGGCAAGAGCTTATTGGAGGATTTTTGTGGAGCCAAACCATATCAAATTGGATGCCATAATCAGATTATGGTGCGAGCCCAATTGGATTAAGTGGGCGCCCCAAGTGGATAAGGTTGGAGAGTCTTGATAAGATTGGACTCTTTGGCGCCAACCTCTCTTTATCCTTATCCAGTGTTGGTACCAACTTTGAGATAGAGGCTTGGGTTCTTATCCGATGTGATCAGATGATATCAAGCAATCAATTAGAATTTTTTCAAAATTTATTAAAATTTTTTGATTGATTGAATGATGTGGTACTGTGCAGCATACAAGGTTTATATAAACCCTTCTGCGCCTAGGGTTTTAGGCAAAAGAAGTTGTTTTATGCACCAAACCCAATAGCTGATGCCCCCTCCCTTCTTCTCCATGTCCTCCCTGCTCTCCTATCTCCCCTCTTCATGTCCAAGGAGTTGGACGTTCATTTGGTGCAAGGAAAAGGCGTGGTGACGTCTGGAATAGGAAGACTGCAGGACATCTTCGACAGGCTGCTGCTCCAACTTCAGAAAAAGTTCTGAAGCATTTCCAAATCAGATAGAGATCTGATTTTTGAAGCATAAATTTGCAAGGAGAAGATGTTCTAGGTCCTACCTGAGTGGATACCGATAGAGGCCAGACGCTTGTGTGGCTACATCAGAACCTCGGGTTGTGCTGAGATCATCTACAGGATAATCAGATTACCCTTGAGGTATGTCTATACTTCTCATACTTTTAGATTTAATTTTAGATTTTAAATATCAGATAATAAAATTATCTAATAGATATTAGATCTAAAATAGCATAAATAAAATTTTTAAATTATTTCATCCCAGATTTGATGAAATCTGGAAGATCCTACAAAGGAAAAAGGCAGTTTTTCCTTCAACTAGTATCAAAGCCAGATTTTTGGCTCTATTTCAGATCTAATTTAGATCTAATTTTTTATTTATTTATTTAATATTTAAAAAATTTTAGATATCACATTAGATGTGATAAGATCTGAAATTAAAATATTTAAAATTAAATCTAAGAAGATCTAACATGCATGAGATGCATGACTAGACTAGGATTAGTTGAATCCATGAACAGTCTTAAGTTTTATGTTTTAATAAGATTAAAATATGAATTAAATCTAATTTATTATTTATTTTTTTGATGTTTTAAGTGTTATAATCAGATCAGAAAATAGAAAATAAAATTTTAATTTTTTCATAAAATTGATCTGTTGCATGCCTAGACTAGTTGTAGAATTGTTCCAATAACTTGTCTAGAATAGATTTAATTTTAAATAGTTCAATTTAAATCTTATTTTTTAGATATTACATATAATGTATCAGATCTGAAAGTATATTAATTAGATTGACTTTTGATACATGAGATGTATGCAAAGCATGTATTAGTTAGATCTTAAATTGTATATGAGATATGTAAATTTAGATCTAACTAGTTTTGTAGTTAAATTTATATTTCTGATTAAGGTGTTCCTCATGGCCGTCCGGTCATAAGAATGAAGTAGAATTTTAAGACCCTCTCTTCCCATTCAATGGGATGTTCTTACGACGTGTAGGGGTGCCGCGTGTTCATCCTTAATCAGAAATCAAAACTTACTTTTCTGCAAAACCTTAGATCCTAAAACTCTAGGATTTATTTTATATATTTTGTTTATGAACCCAAACTTAATTAATGAATTAAATTTATGAAATTAATTTGGTCTAAAATTGAAAATTTCAGATCTAAGATATTTTCATAAAATTGGATTCGGGCTTGGGTAGCTCAATTAGGTCTAGCGATTGATCAAACCGAATCAAGAGTTGGTTAGGTGGGATCATGAAAGCTAATAATTGACCAGCCTAATAGGATTAAGTCTGGGTCAAGGTCGAATCACATTTAGATATGACTCGATCAAGTTAAGACCTAATTTGGCTCATTGGTTAGAGTCTGGATTGTAGGCTAACCCAATTGATTCTGGTTCGATAATTTGGTGTCTAAGGTAAGTTCGGCAGATGCGACCGATTAGTTTTTAATTGGGAGCTACTCGACTCGAATGCGTTCTTATCGAGTTAATAGCATATCCCTTCCACCGATCTCACTTATCTGGCCAAATGTGTCGATCCAGTTCTGATTTGAGATGGCTAACAATTCAAGCTGACCCATGCCACTAGGTTAGTCATAATTGTTATTACTATATCAAGTCAAGTTTAATGAGACCTAAATCAAATCTTCCTAAGAAAATATTAAGTCTAGGTCTTCCACCATTGTGGATGTGCGGGCTCTTCTCGGGGTTGATTGTTCTCGGCTAGTTACAGTGGCTCAGTTGCACCGGAAAGATGCAACCATATCCATTAGGCATTGGATGCTACGAATTAGAGGATGGGTTGGGCTCAATATTTCGGATATAGTGAGGGACCCAATCAGAAATCTAGTTCGTACAAATGATGGGTCTGACTTAACTAAGGATTGGTGCAATATTTCGAACACGGTGAGCTTCATGAATTAGAGATCAAGTTTTGGGTGCACCATGATTAGAGAATCATTGGACAAGAGTTGTCCACTCATCGGTTGACCCATCACCAATAACTGTTAGGTGAGGTGATGAGCCAGTTGATGAGACCGCACCACCCACTAGAAATCACTGATCACAGAGATTTTTATATCTCTACTAAGGGAGTGTAGGAATCTGAAAAAATAGTGGGAGCCTAATTTGTTGAAAAATGAAACCTCTAAATAAATTGGTTAAGTCTGATTATAAAATCTAACTAGAAACTTTCGACTCTCTACAAGAAACATATCTGCCTCCAACCCCCTGACCAAAATACTAGACATCCACAAATTGACTGGACCCAATTTCAAAGACTGGTTGAGAAACTACAGAATTATTTTGAGTTTCGAAAAATTGACTCATGTCTTGAACCAGGACCCACCTGCCATGCCAGCACGTCCGACTGCTGAACAGAGAGCGTCTCTGAAAAAGTGGACGGATGATGATAACAAAGCAAGGTACTACATGTTGGGTGCAATGTCTGATGACTTACAGCACCAGCATGAGAACATTTTGACTACCCGCCAAATGTTGGCTCACCTGTAAGAGTTGTTTGGTGAACAGAGTCGTGCGGCCAAGTATCAAGTCTGTCAAAGACTTTTTAAGGCCAAGATGCGTGATGGGTAGTCAGTCCAAGATCATTGTTTGACAATGATCAAGGACTTTGAGGAGCTTGAAAAACTCAGTATCATCTTAGACAAGGATTTTTAGATTGATGTGATCCTTCAGTCCTTGTCCGATGCATATGGTCAGTTCATCATGAACTTCCATATGCATAAGATGCAATGTACCTTGGTCGAGTTAATGAACATACTGGTTATGGCTGAGCTTTCTATGAAGGATTCAAAAGGCTCAGTTCTTACTGTGGAGCAGACTTCTTCCAAGAGAAAGTCTTTTGGAAAGAAAAAGAAGTCTGCAAAGGAGCAGAAGGTGGATATCAAGAAGAAGAAGACAGAATCGAAGAAGAAGGCTGCTGATAAGGAAAAATATTTTCACTGTCAATCAGACGGCCATTGGAAGTGAAACTATCCTCGTACCTGGCCACCCTAAAGAACAAGAAGGATGGTTTTCTGGAGATATGCTCATTATAGAATCTAACCTTACGATTTCTTCTGCATCTAGTTGGGTGCTTGACTCTGGTTCTAGTACTCATTTGTGCACTTCTATGCAAAGTTTTGAGGAGAGCAGGAGGCTGAGGGATGGGGAGATGATCCTATGCATCAGGAATGGAGCAAGAGTTGCTACTGTGGCCGTGGGAACCTATCCTCTATGATTACCATTAGGATTAGATTTAGTTTTAAGAGACTATTATTATTGCCTGTAGCAAGCAGGAATTTGATTTCTGTTTCATATTTAGCACAAGAAGGCTATGTGATTAGTTTTCATAAGGACCATTGTAACATTTTTTATGAAAATAATAAAGTTGCAAATGATTTTGTCATTAACGGTCTCTATCAGTTACATGTTGATGTATCTGTATTTAATATCGAGCAAAATATGAATGCCATAGGAATTAAAAGGCCTAGAGATAGTCTAAATAACAGGTATCTATGGCACTTAAGGTTAGGTCATATAGCAGAAGACAGGGTTAACAAATTAGAGAAATCTGGGCTATTGAGTCTGTTGACTTCTGAGTCATATCCAGTTTGTGAATCATGCCTTCAAGGCAAAATGACCAAGCTTCCTTTCGTGGGACATGGGGAAAGGGCCACAGACCTACTTGCCCTAGTACATACGGATGTGCGGCACATTTGATGTGTCGGCTAAAGGCAACTACGTCTACTTCATTACCTTTACCGATGAAATATCTAGGTACGGGTATGTGTTTCTAATGAAACATAAGTCTGAAGCTTTTGAAAGATTCAAAGAATTCAGACATGAGGTAGAAAAACAAACAAAAAAGTCCATTAAGGTTCTTCGATCAGATCGAGGAGGTGAATACCTTAGTCAGGAGTTCCAGACTATCTTAAGGTCAATGGTATAGTCTCTCAATGGACTCCACCTAGAATGCCTCAACTCAATAGGGTTTCAGAATGGAGAAATCGGATCCTATTAGATATGGTCCATTCCATGATGAGCTTCACGGACCTCCCTGAATTTCTTTGGGGACATTATCTTATGACAGCAATTTATGTATTGAATAAGATTTCCTCTAAAACCATTCTTACCACACCGTATGAGATATGGCATGGTAAGAAGCCAAGTCTGAATCATCTCAGAATTTGAGATTGTCCGGCTCATGTCAAGAGACAGCAGACGGACAAGTTAGAGTTCAGATCTTTTAGAACTCGATTCATAGGATATCCTAAAGAGTCATTAGGATACTATTTTTATATTTCGAAAGACCATAATGTGATTGTGAGTTGAAATGCTATTTTTCTTGAAAAATAGTTTATTCAAGATGGTGGCATCGAAAGAATAATTAAGCTCAAGGAGAATGTCTCCCAAGAGCAACGAGCTAAAGAACTTGAGAAACTAAATCAATCAGAACCAGTCCTAACACAACCTCTTCCACCTCGTAGATCAACTAGACTTTTTTATCCTCTTGAAAGGTACTTAGGTACCATACAAGAGGATGTAGAGGAAATATTCCTCATGGGAAATAGGGTTCATGGTGATGATCCCAAGATCTATGATGAGGCGATATCAGATATCGACTCTGAGAAATGGTTAGAGGTAATGAGATCAGAAATTGACTCAATGCACTCAAACCAAGTCTGGACCTTGGTAGATCCATCTGAAGGTATTGTACCTATTGGATGTAAATGGATCTTCAAGAGAAAGATAGGTGTAGATGGGAATATATAGACATTCAAGGCTAGGCTCGTAGCGAAAGGTTATAGTCAGCGCGAAGGCATTGACATCAGGATACCTTCTTATCCATAGCCATGCTAAAATCCATCTGCACATTGCTTGCTGTTGCAGCCTATTTCGATTATGAAATATGGTAGATGGTCGTGAAAATGACGTTCTTAAATGGATATCTTGAGGAAGATATCTATATGAAACAGCTACTTGGTTTCACATCCAGTGATGATGATCACAAGGTCTGCTAGCTGCAAAGGTCCATTTACGGACTTAAGCAAGCATCTCGAAGCTGGAATACTCGTTTCAATGATGTGATCAAAATGTTTGGTTTCATCAAGAACAAGGAGGAACCATGTGTGTTCAAAAAGGTCAGTGGGAGCGTAGTTGTCTTCCTCGTATTGTACGTAAATGACATCCTCCTAATTGGAAATGACATTCCCATGTTGACCTCAGTCAAAGTATGGTTGTCTAAGGAGTTCTCTATGAAAGATCTGGGAGAGGCATCCTTTATACTGGGTATTAAGGTCTATAGAGATAGACCAAATAGGATGCTGGGACTTTCACAGAAGATGTACATAGAGGAGGTGCTAAAAAGGTTTAGCATGAAAAACTCTAAAAGAGGTTTAGTACCTTTTAGACATGGCATTCATCTCTCTAAGAAGATGTGCCCTAGTACACCCGAGGAGATTGAACGCATGAGCAAGATCCCTTATGTTTCGGCAATAGGGAGCTTCATGTATGCCATGCTATGTACACGACCTGATATAGCCCATGCTGTGAGTATCACAAGCAGATATCAGTCAAATCCAGACGAAGAGCACTGGACTTCTGTGAAATATATCTTTGAGTACTTGAGAAGGACTAAAGATATGTTTCTAGTCTTTGAGAATGGAGATCTCCAGATTCAGGGACATACAGACTCAGACTTTATGTCTGATATAGATGATCGAAAGTCGACATCTGTAAGTCTGTTCATTTGCAATGGTGGTGCAGTTAGCTGGAAGAGTTTCAAGCAGATGGTAATTGCTGATTCCACCATGGAGGCAGAGTATATTGCTGCATCAGAAGCTGTGAAGGAGGCATTCTAGTATAAGAAGTTTGCCATAGAGCTTGGAGTGATGTCATCGGATGCCATCCCTCTTTACTGTGACAATAATGGTGCCATAGCCCTAGCTAAGGAGCCAAGGTCTCACCAGAAGTCCAAGCATATCGAGCGGCGATTCCATCTGATCTGTAATTACCTCAAAAAAGGTTATGTCGAGGTTAAGAGAGTCGACTCCACAGACAATATGGCAAATCCACTGACTAAGCCATTGGGCCAGCAAAAGATCGAAGCCCACCTTGAGAAGATGGGACTTAGATATGTAGCCAATTGGCATTAGGTCAAGTGGGAGTTTGTTAGATGTGTGCCCTAGATGCCAGATTGGCTGACACATTCCTGTACTAATCTAAGGGTAAATTTATAATTTTAACTATAAATCAATAAATAGATTATTTTTCTATCACATTGTGTACATTGGGTCTGTGATACATCCTTTGAGTTAGTAGGAATGTCAATTTATATTTTCAAGAGTTGAAAATTTAAGGTATGAATTTATATAACTAACTCATAAACAGCTCCTGACTATAAGATCATTACGAGGATGGTGATCGATCTGAAAGGTTGGTATACGATCGCTTTCTTAGAACAGATGTGTCTTGAGTCTATGGTGTAGAGACACCGAAGTGAGAGTACAGGTATTCGTTGAGAATGAGAGTACTGAGCATGACCATCTCGAGCAGTCATAAGGAAGTCTACCTTCTCATCGATGACTAGCTTGATGCTGCAGTTGTGTGTCTAGTTCTTTGACCTGAGATGCATCGACAGTTCATCTTGAGTGTGTTATAGTTTGACTACACCATAACTCTGTCTCCTAGCCATTCGAAATCCTGAGGTGTATGTTGGCTGTAGCATATTCATTGTAGGAACTAGGTCGCACCAAGATGGGATCTATCAACCTCGGTAGATGAGAGGAGTGGTCCTATGATGATCGAAAGATCGAGTCCTTAAGCCCATGGCCATGGCAGAGTGAAATAATGAAAAAAAAGTTTTCCATTGAGGTTTCACATCGGACTCGGATCGATCGATTGATTCATATGACTGATGTTGGGTTTGACGAGTTCACCTTAACCCTAATTCAGTCGGGACTCATGATAGAGGAACTCAATCACATAGGTAGCTGCACCGAGAGGTTTATCTTCAATTTTGATGGGTTGCCACCATATACTGCTAGGTATCACTGGTGGATTTTGGGAGCAATTAGAATGATGTTGATGATCGATCATTCTAATTGTCTGAATCAGAAGAGTTCTGGTCCATCGAAAGGAGTTTCGATGATATCTATGATGAGATCACGACATGTCTCATTACCATACGAAATTGAATCTAACTGGATCACACAAACAAGGATTAGAGTCTGGATGTCATCAATTGGGCTAACCCAATTGATTTGGATAAGATCCAATTAGGTTCAAAGAAATAGTGCTAGCACACGATTGAGCCTAACTTTCTCCTCGTGTAATCTTTTCTGTCTCTACTGAGCCAAATGTGATTTGACTCATCCAGAGAACCTTGAAAAGGTTTCTCTCAGTCTAAATGAAGCTTGTCCAGCTCAAAAAAGACTTATCTTAATTCATGAGATAAATTTAAGACAAGCACCTGCTAATTCCTGTCACTTGCCAATTTCATTTTAGGACATTTGTCAAAAGTTGACATATGGGTCTTAAATTGAAGGCCACTTGGCAAGAGCTTATTGGAGGATTTTTATGGAGCCAAACCACATCAAATTGGGTGCCATAATCAGATTATGATGCGAGCCCAATTGGATTAATTGGGCGCCCCAAGTGGATAAGGTTGGAGAGTCTTGATAAGATTGGACTCTTTGGCGCCAGCCTCTCTTTATCCTTATCTAGTGTTGGTGCCAACTTTGAGATAGAGGCTTGGGTTCTTATCTGATGTGATCAAATGACATCAAGCAACTAATCAAAATTTTTTCATAATTTATTAAAATTTTTTAATTGGTTGAATGATGTGGCACTGTGCAGCATACAGGGTCTATATAAACCCTTCTACGCCTAGGATTTTAGGCAAAAGAAGTTGTTTTATGCACCAAACCCAATAGCTGCTGCCCCCTCCCTTCTTCTCTACATCCTCCTTGCTCTCCTATCTCCCCTCTTTATGTCCAAGGAGTTGGACGTTCATCTGGTGCAAGAAAATGGCATGGTGAAGCTTGGAACAGGAAGGCTGTAGGACATCTTCGACAGGCTGCTGCTCCAACTTTAGAAGGAGTTCTAAAGTACTTCCAAATCAGATAGAGATCTGATTTTTGGAATATAGATTCATGAGGAGAAGATGTTCTAGGTCCTACTCGAGTGGATACTAGTAGAAGCTAGATGCTTGCATGGCTACATCAGAACCTCGGGCTGTGCTGAGATCATCTACAGGATAATCAGATTACCCTTTAGGTATGTCATACTTCTCATACTTTTAGATTTAATTTTAGATTTTAAATATTAGATAATAAAATTATATCTAATAGACATTAGATCTGAAATAGCGTAGGATAAATTTTTTAAATTATTTCACCCCAGATTTGATGAAATCGGGAAGATCCTACAAAGGAAAAAGATGGTTTTTCCTTCAGTTTTCTCTTGTGGCAATGCTTAAGTCCATTCGGATCATGCTTGCGATAGCAATACATCTAGACTATGAAATCTGATAAATGAATATGAAAATAACCTTCTTAAATGAAAAGCTAGAAGAAGAGGTGTATATGATACAATCTAAAGATTTCATATCCATAGATGAGTCTAAAGTGTGCAAGCTTCAGAGGTCCATTTATGGACTTAAGCAAGTATTTTGGAGTTGGAATATGTATTTTGATAAAGTGATCAGAACGTATGGCTTCATTAAGAATGAAGAGAAATCCTGCATATACAAGTGGGTTAATAACTCTGCGATAGTATTTCTTATTTTGTATATGGATAAAATTATTTTAATCAAGAATGACATCCCTACATTACAGAGAATAAAAATTTGATTGTCATCACAGTTCTCCATGAAGGACTTGGGAGAAGCATCCTTCATCCTTGGGATGAAGATCTATAGAGATAGATCTAAAAGGTTGCTTGGATTATCCTAGTCGATGTACATTAATACTGTGCTGAAAAGATTCAGCATGGAGAATTCTAAAAAAGGCTATCTTTCGATAGGTCAAAAAAAATTTTCTCGAAGAGTGATTGTCCAACAACTCCTTAAGAGAGAGAACGTATAAGTAGAATTCATATGCTTCGACTGTGAGATCCATTATGTACGTCATCACATGCATGCAACCGGACGTGACATACTTACTAAGGGTAGTGTGCAGATACCAGTCCGATCCAAATGAGAACCACTGGAAGGTCGTAAAAACCATCCTTAAGTATTTGAGAAATACCAAGGATCAGTGGTTTATCTATGAAGAATCCAACTTAAAACTTATGGGGTTTACGGACTTCAGTTTTCAGTCAGATCATGATGATAGTAAGAGCATGTCGGGATATATTTATATCCTAGATGATGGAGTAATCTGCTAGAAGAGTTTCAAGCAGTATACTATGGCCGACTCTACTTACGAGGTAGAATATATTGCTATTGGAAAAGGTGCAGGATTTCATGCATGGATTTCAAAATAATTTTAAAATATAATACAGTGAAATATATAAATTAAATAATTTAATATATAAATACATGTAATCAGATTACTAAACCCTATAATTAGAACCTATAACATGTCATATTATATTTATAAAATCAAAAAATAAAAGTTTTGGTATTGATCAACTCAATATCCTAGATCTAAAACAGTTTTAGATCTAAAACCTAGATCACAACTAGATAAGAGAAGAGATCAGTTCTCTTACCTACATACAGGTCAAGAACTTCATGGTTGATTTTCTTTATTGCCTTTGAAACCACACACATATCTGACCTCTACAGGTGATCCACATGAGGCTGCAACAAAATCAGAGGTTCGTCGAATAAAGATTTGCTCGAAGTGCTAGCTTCTTGCAGATCCCTCCAGATGGTTAATCTAAAAAATATTCTTCGGATCTCTTGAACATTCCATGAGATGAAGAATATGAGGAGGAAAAAGGAAGAATTCAAATCTTTTAACCTCCCTAAAATTAGAAATAATATGTAAAAGAAAAGGATCCTAAGAGAAGACAGATCTTCTCTTTCAGTACATCAACGATTGATGTCCTGAGAACATCTCTATGCTAGGACATGAGAAGACCTTCTTCTCCAGATATTTTTCAAACTTTCAGATCTTATGATGTCTGATTTTTCTCATAGAAAAATCTCATAATTTATGGAGAAGAAGGGTTCTAAAAGATACCTTAATAGAAGTGTTGGGAATAGTATCCCAAAGCCAGTCGTCAGCCTGTTGACGGTTGTGCTTATTTTTGTATTTGTACATAAATTATAAATTAATAAAAATTATTTTGATATTTTTCATCACAAAATATTTCATCTTCTAATGAACTCCTATGTTGTGGTGAAATCCTTAGGACTATTTAGACTTGACAAAAGAGGATTTGTCGTTTAGTCCTTAAATCTGTTTACGACCAAATGATACGTTGTTACCAAGGACAACAACATTTATCAAGCATAGGTCGTTGTGTGCCATATAGGTTGGTTGTCCTCTTAACCAATGAGTGTGGAGACATTGGTATGGCATACAGGTGAGATGTAAGGGTACATCTGCACTGAATGTGACCAACTCCGGAGCTATTTCTGCTGTCAAGATTTGCTCCGATGGAATATGGGTATAAATATTCCTCTGACTTGAGATCGCCATGGTGACTTGCAAGCAACTCACTGCACTTAGGCACTGGACTACCTGAATTTTTAATTCAGTGACGGAAGGTTGCTGGGTGTAGTCAAGTACTTGACATATCGGTGCGTGTGTCAAGATGGGATTGACCACTCCAGTTTAGGAGCTGTGTACAGTCATGTTTCAATTTAGTAAAATCTTGGCCAGGGTAGTCTTTGTGAGGAGTCACAGGACTGTTTGAGTTGAGCACGATTCGGATGATCTAATCAGGGTGGACAGTTTAACCCTGAGTCATCCTAAACACAGAGGTCAAAAGGATGAATTATATAGTAACCATATTCATGTGGGTTCTGAATGTTGCGATTGTGACTATTCGACCTATCCAATCATCGGGTATCATTGCTAGATGGTCACTTCGATTAGTACAGGAATTGGTTCCTGTGCTACCGGCTTAGGTTCGAACCTGCAGGGTCACACACATTAGAGGTTCCTATCTGATCTGATGGCTGGTATAGAATCCTACATGTTTGGGACTCAGTGATCGAGAATCAGGATTCTCTGATCATGAGTTCCACACATTATGGGTACCGGGGTCAAGAGTCCCACTGGTTGGGACTTTTCGATCAGGGTTACATATCGATGAATTCTGATGCCCGATTGCCCATCGGATTTGGACTCAGTATTTATGAGAGGTTTAATTAGTGATTTGATAATTAATTAACTCAATTTGATTGAGTAATTATTTTTGGATCAAGTCCAATTGAATTGGATTTAGTTGGGTTTGACCCGATTAGGTTAAGAGTTGACCTAATCATCGAGATGGTTTGGTCCCTGATTTGATCAGGGGTTGGGCTTAATCAATTCCTAATTTGATTAAGATTTTATTGAGCCTAATTAATTCTAATTTAGTTAGGTTTAAATTAGTCTAATTGAACCTAACTTATTTGGTTCAATTAGGTTGGTTTAAATAATTAAACCACCTTGACCCAATCTCTATGTGCCACCTCACTTCCATTGCACCCATTTGAATTCATGAGAAGAAACTTCTCATGAATTTTTTCCTCACGCTAAGCCCTCTCCACACCCCACTTTAATGTGCCAAATGAATGGATAAAAATGATTGGTTGGCCATTCAAATTCAAAATAAAGTTTGAATTTGAATGGGCAATCAATCTTTGCACCTTATCCCTTTTTTTATGCTCCATTTATTACATGAGAAAAGGTTTCTCATGAAATAACTCTATGCATAATTTAAGCCATGCCTCATGCCTTTAGTGAATAAGGGATGAGTTGGTATCCATTTGAATTTAAAATTTGATTTGAATTCAAATGTGCAATTACTTATCTTTATCCTTTCTTTTGGATAAGACGTTTGTTGTTGTTATAAAAGGAGGAGAAGAGTGGGGCATGGAAGGAGAAGATTTTTGAAGAAAAATTTTGGGACGTGAGAAGTCTTGGGCGTGAGAAGGAAGTCCATATCCTTCCAAGAGAAAAAGAAAGAAAAGAAAGAAAAGTGGGTGGAAGGTTTTCGGTGAGTTCCCTAGAGTTTTAGCCTGGGGTTCGGGAAGTGAGAAAGTGAGCTACGAGTGTTATGAGCCTACAAAATCTTAGGAAGATCTTCAACATCCTCTCAAGCATGTCTGTTGATGATCCAAAGCATCCAAAAAATCGACAGACATCGATTGAAGGAGTTTGATCAGCATCGACCGTCAAAAGGGCTCTACAATGAGCTAGCACTCGTGAGGAGTCGATCAGATCGGGAGCTTCATGTGGATGATCTACAGAGGCCAGACACATTATGTGGCTGCATCACGATGATCAGACTCTCTCAACGGTGATCAGATTACGGCGATCTACTACCCGCACAAAGGTATTGTGTTCTGAATACATTACAGTAAAGTGTTTACTGTTCAAATTTGAATTTCAAATTTAAATGCATGCATGCTATATATCATATTTAGATCCTAGTGTAGGATAAATTTATATTAATTAATTAAATTAATTAATATTTTTTTACTATAAAATCATAATTTTAAAAAAATTTTAAAATTATCATTTTACCCCTACACTGAATTTCCCCACAAATGGTATCAGAGCGGGTTCTTAGATATGATATATATATTTGCATGCGTAGATTAAGTTATAATCTAAAAGTTTAAATTTGAAATTTGAAATTTAAAATTTAAATTTTGAATTTTGAAAGTTGTTCGAAATTCAAAATTCAAAATTTTGAAATTCAAAATTTGAAATTTGAATTTTAAAATTTGAAATTTGAAATTCAAAATTCAAAAATTTGAAATTCAAAATTTGAAATTTGAAATTTGAAATTTGGTTAAAATTTAAATTTGAAATTCAAAATTCAAAATTCAAAATTTGAAATTCAAATTTTGAAATTCAAAATTTTGAAATTTGAAATTTGAAATTTGTTTGAAATTTGAAATTCAAAATTTAAAATTTAAAATTTGAAATTTAAATTTTAAAATTGGTATATTTAGATATACTTGATCCAAGTAGCAAGTAATCGAATTGGGTTGGTTGCCATGGCTGTCCGATCATAGGAGAAAAGTAGGGTTTAAAGGCCCTCTCCTCTCATTCGATGGGGTCTCCTATGGCGGTAGGGGTGCTGCTGCAATTATATCCCATGCAGATGAAGCAGCGAAAGGAATTAAGATGTAAAGGCTCAATTGTAAAATTTATCATGAACGTGTTAGATTAGATCTAAAGGAATATTCATGATTTATTTTAATTAAATTATTTTCTGTTATGTAATTAGCAATAGGATTGCTATTTATAAAATGTGCTGATCTATTTGTGAAATGAGTCAACATATTTGGTGAACAAAAAATAAAACCTTTCAAATTTGAAAATTATTTTTGAAATGCCAAACCCTGACCCATCAGTCCAAATACTTAATTAAAAGAATTAAGTATTGTCTAGTAGGTCTAGAATTGTGAATTAAGATCTAAGACAATTGCATAAACTTGTGGGTCAATGGGTTAGATGGATTAGGTCCATAATTGGGTTAGACCTAAGGTTAGCTTAAAGAAATGGACTAAATTAGAGTAATTGGTCAAATCTAATCAAAAGTTGAATTAGATTAGGTCAAGGATACTCTAGACTCAACTCCAATAGTTGTAGTTGAATGGGTCCATGTCTTTAACTAGACCAAGATGGACTTAATTCATGGCTACGCGGTGGAACCCTATTTACTAAGTTAATCAAATTAAAACTAATGAACCAGTTGGTGTCTAAGGTAAGTTTGGCAGTTTGACCAGTGGTTTTTAAGTGGGAGCTACTCGTAGTGATGCGATCTCTGACGAGTTAATGGCTTATCTCCACCACTGATCTCACTTACCTGGCCAACCTGGTGAATTAGATTTTGATTAGATCACTTGGTGATTAGGGCTCACCCATGTCATTAGGTAAATCAGTTTGATTGATTTAGGTGGTCCTAATGCCAGCATTAATTAAATCCTTTTTTTTAATCTGACTTGGTGAAGTCAGTGGGAGGATTGAAATTGGCTGGATATTTTCTTCTCATCTATTTTTTAATAAAATCCTCAAAAATTATTAGGTCCCTAAAAATGATTGTTATATTGATAACTAAGTCATAGCCTCCCATTAAGTGAGTGATAATGAGTCCATTAGTTTAATAATCATTGGAGGCCCAAAGGCCTGGTGCTTATTGACTAATGGAATTATCATTCATAATATGATAATTTGGTTTGAGTCTTTCTAATGGTGGTCAGGTTGGCCGGCCAAAGTCGGGCCTGATCATTTATTGGTCTGATTCATCAAATCAAATCATGTTAATGGTTGGACCTAACCAGATCTTTTCAGTGGAGGCCAAAGCCTACTAATTAGGTTCTGGGGCAAAATCAATTACTAGAAGTTGTTTAGAGAAACAATTGGTTATGAACCTATCCATAGATGCACATGGGTTGACCAACCAAAGTTGGGCTCGTGTGTAGTCTGTGTGGATTCTAGTACCCACTAAGAAATTAAAGTAATTCCTCGAATTGGATGTTGAGGCTACCAGTTCGTAAAAATATTGGAAGAAACTTTAGACTAAAGTCCAAGTCTTTAGTATTTATAATTTATGTACTAATAGAGATCTGGTTTTCCTTTATGCAGTTATGGCCACTACCCTGTCCCTCCGATCATTATTAGATAATGACAAGCTCATGGGACCTAATTTCGATAGCTGGTATCAAAAATTAAAAATCATCCTTGAGCATGAGTGGATCCTTTATGTAGTAATGGATCCGGCACCTGAGGAGCCAGCCCCGAACGTTAGAGGGACGGTCCGAGATACTTATCAGAAGTGGTTCAACGACCGCACCACCATTCGATGCATTATGCTGGCGGCAATGAATGATGAGTTCAGCCGCAGGTTCGAGAAAGTCCAACCACAGGAGATGCTTCAAATGTTGAATGACTCTTTTGGCACGCCTAACGATGTTGAAAGGCACAAAACAAGTTATGCCATTTTCAATGCTCGGATGAGGGATGGAGCCTCAGTCACTGATCATGTACTGTACATGATCGAAATGATTGAGTGCCTAAGTAAACTGGGTTTTCCCTTGCACGAGTAGCTCGGTAAGGATGCAATCCTTAATTCTCTGTCCATGTCCTTCCTTCCCTTCCTTACTCATTTTCGAATGACAAAGCCTGCAGTGAACTACCATGGCTTGTTGGGGTTGTTGCAGAACTTTAAGAAGGATCACCAGCTCCATAAGGAGTCGGTGAATATTGTGGGAGGGTCTTCTTCTGGTCGTCGACCCTTTAAGAAAGGGAAGAAGAACAAGAAGAAGAAGAATAAGAAGGTGCAACCGCATGCTGGGATGTCTGCACATGGTCAGACCAAGAAGCGCAAGCCTGACCAGAGTCAGACGGAGTGCTTCTTTTGCAAGAAGCAGGGGCACTGGAAGAGGAACTGTCCTCTATATATTGCCTCCCTGGATCCGAACAGGCCGAAGAAGAAGCAAGGTGCTTATATGATAATACCTTGCAACTTTTCCATTTGTGAGACTACTGCCTGGGTATTGGATACCGAAAGCCCTTATCATATTTGCAATTTGATGCAGGGTCTGTAGGTCAGTAAAAGATTTGATGAAGGTGATAGATTTCTGAACGTTGGAGATGGAAGCAAAATTCCAGTTCTAGCATTAGGAATCATGAACCTTCTAATCAATTCTCGAAATATAATTCTGAGTGAATGTCACTATTGTCCAAGCTTTTTATTAAATATTATTTCTGTAGGCCTTTTGGCCATGAACGGTTATCAATTTTTAATAAAAAGAAACGTTTGCAATATCATTTTGAATGGTGTTACAATGTTTGTTAGACAACTTAATAATGAAATTTACTTTCTATCACAACCTGTTAATGTGGTTCAAACCTTCGGAAATGCCCTATAATAGATAATGTGTCAGAAGTCTACCTTTGGCACTGTAGGCTAGGTCATATCAATAAGAACAGGATAAACAGGTTGGCTCAAGAAGAAATTCTTGAAGTGGGTGATTGTGAATTACTTCCAACCTGTGAGTCCTGTCTTCTTGGTAAAATGACCAAATCACCTTTTACTAAAAAAGGTGAGCGAGCCAGTGAACTCTTGGGTTTGGTACATTCTGATGTATGTGGACCTATGAGCTCAAGTGCAAGAGGTGGATATTTCTACTTCATAACATTCACAGATGACCTATCGAGATATGGGTATGTCTATTTAATGAAGCATAAATCAGAGTCGTTTGAAATGTTCAAACTATTCCGAAATGAGATAGAAAAATAAACTGAAAAGTGTATTAAAACTCTTCGATCTGATCGAGGAGGTGAATACCTTTCCAATAATTTTCTGACATATCTTGGGGAGAATGGGATTCTCTCTCAATGGACTCCTCCTGGAACACCACAACATAATGGTGTATCTGAAAGGAGGAATCGGACCTTGTTGGACATGGTTCGATCCATGATGGGGTTTGCTGGTCTGTCGATCTCCCTCTAGGGATATGCACTCGAATCGGCTTGTTACCTTCCAAATAGAGTTCCGAGTAAGTCTGTAACCAAAACGCTATATGAGATATGGATAGGACGTAAGCCAGTACTCTCGTACCTTAGGGTTTGGGGGTGTCCGGCTTATGTTAAACATTTAATTACGGACAAGCTTGGACCTAGGTCTAACAAGTGTAATATTATACGGTACCCAAAAGAGACCAAAGGGTATTACTTCTACCTAGCTGATGAGCAAAAAGTGTTTGTCAGCCTTAAGGCAATCTTTTTAGAAAAAGAGTTCCTTGGTGAAGAGACTGTTGCCTCTAAGGTCGAACTTGATGAAGTTTGGCAAGTGGAAAAACCGACACAAGTTGCTGAACCTGAACCGGATTTGGTTAGATCAGATCCGGAGCCCATTGTTCAAGCACCCTTAAGACGATCTAGTAGAGTACCACGTCAACCGGACAGATACTATGGTTTCTTGGTCCGGGATGACGATCCTATCGAACTTGATGAGAACGATGAGGATCCGATCACCTACATGGATGCAATGCAGAGATCCGACTCTGAGAAATAGCTAGAAGCCATGAAATCCAAAATGGAGTCCATGAAGGTCAACGATGTGTGGACATTGGTTGACCCACCCGAAGGAGTAAAACCCATAGGGTGTAAGTGGGTCTTTAGGAGGAAGAGGGGCACAGACGGAAAGGTGAAAACCTATAAAGCCCGTCTGGTTGCCAAGGGATATCGTCAACATTATGGTATAGACTATGACGAGATATTTTTTCCTGTGGCAATGCTCAAATCCATTTGGATTATGCTTGCGATAGCTACCCATGTGGACTATAAAATCTGGCAGATGGATGTGAAGACAGCTTTCCTAAATGGAGAGCTGGATGAAGAGGTGTATATGATACAACCTGAAGAATTCATATCCAGTGATGAGTCTAAGATGTGCAGGCTACAGAGGTCCATTTATGGACTTAAGCAGGCATCACGGAGTTGGAACATACATTTTGATAAGACGATCAAGACGTATGGCTTCGTTAAGAATGGAGAAGAGCCATGCATTTATAAGTGGGCTAATGATCCAGTAGTAGTATTTTTTGTATTGTATATGGATGACATTCTCTTAATCGGGAATGATGTCCCTGCATTATAGGGAATAAAGATTTGGCTGTCATCACAGTTCTCCATGAAGGATCTGGAAGAAGCATCCTACATCCTAGGGATGAGGATCTATAGGGATAGATCTAAAAGGTTGCTTGGTTTATCTCAGTCCACGTACATTGATACTATGTTGAAGAGGTTCAGCATGGAGAATTCCAAGAAAGGCTATCTTCCGATAGGACATGGAATTTCTCTCTCGAAGAGGAATTGTCCGACAACACCTCAAGAGAGAGAGCATATGGGTAGGATTCTATATGCTTCGGCAGTGGGATCTATCATGTACGCCATGACATGTACATGACCAGATGTGGCATACTCACTAGGGGTAGTGAGTAGATACCAATCTGATCCAGGGGAGAATCACTGGAAGGTTGTTAAAACCATCTTGAAGTATTTAAGAAATACTAAGGACCAGTGGCTTGTTTATGGTGAATTGGACTTGAGACTTATAGGGTTTACAGACTCTAATTTTCAGTCTGATCACGATGACAGCAAAAGTGTGTCGGTATTTATTTTTACCCTTAATGGTGGGGCTATCTGCTGGAAAAATTCCAAGCAGGACACAGTGGCTGATTCAGTTTGCAAGATGGAGTATGTCGCCGCATCAGATGCTGCCAAAGAAGTGGTGTGGCTGAGAAAATTCATCATCGAGCTCAGAGTAGCACCCTCCCTTGTTGATCCAGTTCTGCTCTACTGTGACAGCTCTGGAGCCATTGCTCAGGCGAAGGAACCAAAGGCACACCAGCGAACGAAGCATATTCTGCGCTGCTACCATCTCATCCGGGAAATTATGGATCGAGGTGACGTCGATCTTCAAAAGATCGACGGAAAGGAGAATCTGGCTGACCCATTCACTAAAGCCATTACGGTGAAGGAGTTCGATGACTTCAAGTCGAAGATGGGTATTAGATACTGCACTGATTGGCTTTAGGCCAAGTGAGAGATTGTTGAGAATAGTGTCCCAAAGCCAATCGTCAGTCTGTTGACGGTTGTGCTCATTTTTGTATTTGTACATGAATTATGAATTAATAAAAATTATTTTGATATTTTTCATCATAAAATATTTCATCTTCTAATGAACTCCTATGTTGTGGTGAAGTCCTTAGGACTATTTAGACTTGACAAAGGAGGATTTGTCGTTTAGTCCTTAAATCTGTTCACGATCAAATGATATGTTGTTACCAAAGATGACAACGTTTATCGATCATAGCTCGTTGTGTGCCATATAGGTTGGTTGTCCTCTTAACCAATGAGTGTGGAGACACTGGTGTGGCATACAGGTGAGATATAAGGGTATATCTGCACTGAACGTGACTAACTCCGGAGCTATTTCTGCTGTCAGGATTTGCTCCGATGGAATATGGGTATAAATATCCCTTCGACCTGAGACCGCCACGGTGACTTGCAAGTAACTTCCTGCACTTAGGCACTGGACTACCTGAATTTTTAATTCAGTGATGGAAGGTTGCTAGGTGTAGTCAAGTACTTGACTTGTCAGTGCGTGTGTCAAGATGGGATTGACCACTCCAGTTTAGGAGCTGTGTACAGTCATATTTCAGTTTAGCAAAACCTTGGCCAGGGTAGTCTTTGTGAGGAGTCACAGGACTGTTTGAGTTGAGCATGATTCGGATGATCTAATCAGGGTGGACAGTTTAACCCTGAGTCATCCTAAACACAGAGGTCAAAAGGATGAATTATACAGTAACCATATTCACATAGGTTTTGAGTGTTGCGATTGCGACTATTCAACCTATCCGATCATCGGGTACCATTGCTAGATGGTCACTTCGATTAGTACAGGAATTGGTTCCTATGCTTCCAGCTTAGGTTCGAACCTGCGGGGTCACACACATTAGAGGTTCCTATCTGATCTAATGGCTGGTGTAGAATCCTACATGTTTGGGACTCAGTGATCGAGAATCAGGATTCTCTGATCACGAGTTCCTCACATTATGGGTACCGGGGTCAAGAGTCCCACTGGTTGGGACTTTTCGATCAGGGTTACATATCGATGAATTCTGATACTCGATTGCCCATCGAATTTGGACTCAGTATTTATGAGAGATTTAATTAGTGATTTGATCGCTAATTAACTCAATTTGATTGAGTAATTATTTTTGGATCATGTCCAATTGAATTGGATTCAGTTGGGTTTTATCCGATTAGGTTAAGAGTTGACCTAATCGTCGAGATGGTTTGGTCCTTAATTTGATCAGGGGTTGGGCTTAATCAATTTCTAATTTGATTAGAATTTTATTGAGACTAATTAAGTCTAATTTAGTTGGATTTAAATTAGTCTAATTGGACCTAACTTATTTGGTTCAATTAGGTTGGTTTAAATAATTAAACCATCTTGACCCAATCTCCATGCGCCACCTCACTTCCATTGCACCCATTTGAATTCATGAGAAGGAACTTCTCATGAACTTTTTTCTCACACCAAGCTCTCTCCATGCCTCACTTTAATGTGCCAAATGAATGGATAAGGATGATTGGTTGGCCATTCAAATTCAAAATAAAGTTTGAATTTGAATGGGCAATCAATCTTTGCACCTTATCCCTTTTTTTACGCCCCATTTATTACATAAGAAAAAGTTTCTCGTGAAATTACTCCATGCATAATTTATGCCACACCTCATGCCTTTAGTGGATAAGGGATGAGTTGGTGTCCATTTGAATTCAAAATTTGATTTGAATTCAAATGTGTAATTACTCATCTTTATCTTTTCTTTTGGATAAGATGTTTGATGTTGTTATAAAAGGAGGAGAAGAGTGGGGCGTGGAAGAAGAAGATTTTTGAAAAAAAATTTTGGGGCATGAGAAGTCTTGTGCGTGAGAAGGAAGTCCATATCTTTCCAAGAGAAAAAGAAAGAAAAAAAAGAAAAGTGGGTGGAAGGTTTTCGGTGAGTTCCCTAGAGTTTTAGCTTGGGGTTCGGAAGGTGAGAAAGTGAGCTACGAGTGTCGTGAGCCCACAAAATCTCAAGAAAATCTTCAACATCCTCTCAAGCATATTTGTTGATGATCTGGAGCATCCAAAGAATCGACAGACATCGATTGAAGGAGTTCGATCAGCATCGGCCATCAAAAGGGCTCTACAACGAGCTAGCACTCGTGAGGAGTCGATCAGACCGAAAGCTTCATGTGGATGATCCGCAGAGGCCAGACACACTGTATGGCTGCATCACGATGATCAGACTCTCTCGATGGTGATCAGATTGCGGCAATCTACTACCCGCACAAAGGTATTGTGTTCTGAACACAATACAGTAAAGTGTTTACTGTTCGAATTTGAATTTTAAATTTAAATGCATGCATGCTATATATCATATTTAGATCCTAGTGTAGGATAAATTTATATTAATTAATTAGATTAATTAATATTTTTTACTATAAAATTATAATTTTAAAAAAAAATTAAAATTATCATTTTACCCCTGCACTGAATTTCCCCACAAGAAGACCTTCTTTTCTTCTTTTTCTCTCATCAGAATATGATCAGATCATATCCAAAATTAGATCACCATGCTTCAACTCATTGGAGCATGAATCCACCACATCATCTCTCTCTCTCTCAAAATTTTATCATACAAAAATACAAAATAAAGAAAAAATAAACTGAAAAAAAAAACAATAAGAGAAAACAATCTTTTCTCTTACCTTTTTGTTTCTACAAGATATCAACTTTTGATCTCTTGATAGAAGACTCTTCTCTAAGGAATTTGATGCCTCAAATCACCCATTCCATCCTCTTTCTCTCTCAAATTTTATCACATAAAAAACATAAAAAATAAAAAGAGATCAATATAAAAGAAAAACAATGAGAGAAGATAATCTTTTCTCTTACGTTTCTCTCTACAAGATATCAACCTTTGATCTCTTGATTGAAGACTCTCCTCCAAGGATTTTGGTGCCTCAAACCACTGATGCCTTCCTCTTTCTCTTCTTCTATTTCTATCTAAAAGTCATAAATTTTTGACTCTTTTTTGATAGCATATGGGGTGGCTACTTTTTATATGGTAGACTAGGTCATAAAACCTTGTCTAACAAGGAGTCCATGGGGCATCCAACTCTTGGACACCCCCTCCCTCATAAATTTCATGGAGAGCATGAAATAACTCACAAAAGGGGCTACAAAAAGAAGGGATAAGCTTGAGAAAAGTTGGCGCAAGAGAGGAGAGAAGAGTCCTTGTGAAAAGGGACTCTTTCAAAAAAAAAAGATAAACCTAAACCACTTTCCATAATTAGCCAAATCTCTTTCCATATTGAATCAAATCAAATCTGATTCAAATCTCTAGAATAAGTGGTATGAGATAACATTCCTTGGATGTGGATATCATAGAAAAATATCTAAAAATTAATTAGTGGGCGTGGGCTTGAGATTTCTTAGGTGGCGTAAGAGATGATATGAAATCCTAGTCTAACTAGGATTCTTATGTAGATTAGGTCAAATACTTTGAACCTAATCTAAATTAATTGAAACCTAATTAATGGTCATCCTAGTCTAACTAAGAGTTTAATTAAATTACATTAAACCATATTTAATTCTGATTTAAATCCTAACTTAATTAGGAATTAGGTGCATACAAGTCCTAGTCGAACAAGGACTTGTTCTCCCTTGCAATTGGCTTATCCAATAAATCAATTAGACTTAATTTAATTAAATATAAACTAATTTTAATTGAATCAAATTTAATTAGACTTGATCTCAGCCTAATTGCTCAATCAGATTGAGCCAATTAGCAATTTAATTGCTAATCGATCCTCCTGCAACACTTGCATTAGGTCAAACATCAATCACATTGATCGTTTAACCTAAGAACGATTCTCAATCGTCGATTAACCATCTGATTAGGTGACAATCTCTTATGTGTATGACCCTATTGGTTCGAACCTAAGTCAGTAGCATAGAAATTAATTTTTGTACCAATCGAAGTAACCATCTAGCAATGATTCCCGACGTCCAGATAGGTCAAATGTATGCAAAGCAACATTCTAAGAATCCTGACCCATGGTTACCGTATAATTTATCCTTTTGACCAATAATGCTCAAGATGACTTTGAGTATGTTATCAATCACTCATATAAGTCATCTCTATTGTGTCTCAAAATTTTGCAAATCTCGTGACTCCTCACAAGGATTATCCAGGCCTAAGTTTTGCTAAATTGAAACATAGCGAGACATTCTCTTCCTGAAGTTAATTAGGAGTGGTCAATCCTATTTTGACTCATACACTGACTTCACAAGTACTTGACTGTACCCAAAAATCTTTCGAACCTATATTCAAAATACGGACAGTTCGGCACCAAAGCATAATGAGTTGCTTGCAAGTCACCGTGGTGATCTCAGGTCGGAGGGACACTTATACCCATTGGCCTTAGCTAACTACTCTTGACAGTAGAGTATTACATTGATCACATTCAATACAGATGTACTCCTACATCTCACCTAGATGCCATACCAATGTCTCCACACCACTTGGTTACGAGGACAACTAATGCATATGGCATACAGCGACCTACACTTGATAAATTATCGTCCTTATTAATAACTTATCATTTAGTCATGAATAATTTAAGAACCATCTGATAAATCCTCCTTTATTGATTAATTATGGTTCTAAAGACTTCATCATAATTTAGGAGTTCATTTAAGAAAGATAGAACTTTTATGATGAACCTGCCAAATAACTATTATTATTAGATAATTCATATACTAATTCCAATCATCTACCACTTAGATGATTGGCTTTAGGACATATTTTTCAACAACTCCCACTTATACTAAAGTCAATCAGAACGATATCAAATATCTTATCTTCCACTTGAGTTTGTAGAACTTCTTAGTTCTGAGGCCTCAGCAAATGGGTCGATCAAGTTCTCCTTTATCATTGATCTTCCAAAGATCGATGTCACCCTGATCTAAAATCAAAAGTGATAACAACACAAAGTATGCTGGTCCTTCAGTTTTTTAGCTAGATTTATGACTCCAGTGCTATGATAGGACTGGACCATCAGTAGAGGGTGCCACTCCCAACTTGCTAATGAAGCTCAGCAACTACACAGCTTGTATGGCAGTATCATATGCTATGATGTACTCTACATCACTAACTGAGTAGACTAAAATATCTTACTTGAAACCTTTCCAGCAAATTATTCCTATAATTACGGTATGATCCGACACTTTCTTGTTATCATCTTGATCTGACTGAAATCGAAACATCCACATGTTTAAAGTCAGTATTTCTATATTTGAGTCATTGGACCTTAGTATTTCATAAATACTTAAGGATTGTCCATACAATCTTCCAGTGGTTCTTACTTAGATCAGACTGGTATCTGCTTACTACCATTAGTGAGTATACCATATCTGGTCTTGAACATGAAAAAATTAGATGACACCCAAACCTTTATTCTTTGCAATGCTGGACTGCCATTTCTGATTAAGAGAATTTCATCCACAGACAACACAAAGAATAACACTTTAGAATATTTTGCCTACTTATAAATGTAGGGTTCGTCTTTGTTCGTAATAAAGACATATGTTCAAAACGTATGTTCCAACTCTGGGATAATAGTGAAAATGGGCTTTATAAGTCTCCACCTTCACGTCTACGCTACTCTGATCCTTTTGAAAAATCCATTCACACCTAATGGGTTTTATTCCTTTAGGTGAATCATTTAGTGTCTATACACTATTGATTTCCATGGACTTCAATTTGGATTTAATGGCTCCAAGCCATTTCTCAGAGTAAGACCACTGCATTGCATCCCTATAGGTGATCGGATCCTTGTTAATCTCATCGAGCTCAATAGGATCGTCGTCCCAAACCTAGACACTGAAGTGTTTGTCCAGCTAACACGGTACTCTACCAGATCTCCTTAAAGGTGTTACTTTAATGGGCTCAGAGTTTGATCTAATCAAATTTGGTTCTATAGGTTTACTAGATTATGTCGGTTCATTTTCTACCTGTCAAACTTTCAAGTTTAACTTGATAGGCATCAGTTCCTTCTCTAAGGAACTCCTTTCCAAAAAGAATGCCCTACTACTGATGAGCATCTTATGTTCTTCAGCATGATAGAATTAGTAATCCTTAAACACCTATTGAACCAAGAACCAAGTTTATCTGTATGCAAACCTTTGACATAGGCCGATCAACTCCAAACCCAAAGGTGAGAGAGTCTAGATCTATGCCCGTTCCATATCTCATATGGAATCTGCACAACAGACTCACTCAGTATATTTTCAGAGTAAAATAGGTAATCACACAAGAGCACAATCCTGAAACAGGCAGAGAAGTGAACCCTATTGTGGATTGAACCATGTCTAACAAAGTTCGACTTCTCCTTTTAGATACACTTTGTTTCGAAAAAAAATCCACTGAGAGAGAATCTAATTCTCTCCTAGATATGTCACAAATTCACTGGATAAGTATTCGCCTTTTCGATCTGATCGAAGAGTTCTAACACCTTATCTAGTTTGTTTCAATCTTTCATTATTGAATCATTTGAACATTTCAAATGATTCAGACCAAATGCACCTATGCCCAGATAGGTCATCTGTAATGAAATATTAATATCTTCCTCTAGCACTTAAGTTCACAGGTCTACATACATCACTATATATGAGACTTAGAACTTTATCAGCTCCTTCACCTTTTTCATTAAAATGTGACTTTGTCATCTTTTCAAGAAGACAATGTTGGGAATAGTGTCCCAAAGCCAATCGTCAGCCTGTTGACGGTTGTGCTCATTTTTGTATTTGTACATGAATTATGAATTAATAAAAACTATTTTGGTATTTTTCATCATAAAATATTTCATCTTCTAATGAACTCCTATGTTGTGGTGAAGTCCTTAGGACTATTTAGACTCGACAAAGGAGGATTTATCGTTGAGTCCTTAAATCTGTTCGCGACCAAATGATACGTTGTTACCAAGGACGATAATGTTTATCAATCATAGGTCATTGTGTGCCATATAGGTTGATTGTTCTCTTAACCAATGAGTGTGGAGACACTGGTATGGCATACAAGTGAGATGTAAGGGTACATCTGCACTGAACGTGACCGACTCCAGAGCTATTTTTGCTGTCAAGATTTGCTCCGATAGAATATGGGTATAAATATCCCTCCGACCTGAGACTGCCACGGTGACTTGCAAGCAACTCACTGCACTTAGGCACTGGACTATCTGAATTTTTAATTCAATGATGGAAGGCTACTGGGTGTAGTCAAGTACGTGACTTGTCGGTGCGTGTGTCAAGATGGGATTGACCACTCCAGTTTAGGAGCTATGTATAGTCGTATTTCAATTTAGCAAAATCTTGGCCAGGGTAGTCCTTGTGAGGAGTCACAGGACTGTTTGAGTTGAGCACGATTCGGATGATCTGATCAAGGTTGACAGTTTAATCCTGAGTCGTCCTAAACACAGGGGTCAAAAGGATGAATTATACAGTAATCATTTTTATGTAGGTTTTGAGTGTTACGATTGCGACTCTTCAACCTATCCGGATGTTGGGTACCATTGCTAGATGGTCACTTTGATTAGTACAGGAATTGGTTCCTGTGCTACCGGCTTAGGTTCGAACCTGCGGGGTCACACACATTAGAGGTTCCTATCTGATCTGATGGCTGATTTAGAATCCTACATGTTTGAGATACAATGATCGAGAATCAGGATTCTCTGATCATAAGTTTCACACATTATGGGTACCGGGGTCAAGAGTCCCACTGGTTGGGACTTTTCGATCAGGGTTACATATCGATGAATTCTGATGCTTGATTGCCCATCGGATTTGGACTCAGTATTTATGAGAGGTTTAATTAATGATTTGATCACTAATTAACTCAATTTGATTGAGTAATTATTTTTAGAACAAGTCCAATTGAATTGGATTCAGTTGGGTTTGACTCGATTAGGTTAAGAGTTGACCTAATCATCGAGATGGTTTGGTCCCTGATTTGATCAAGGGTTGGACTTAATTAATTCTTGATTTGATTAGAATTTTATTGAGTCTAATTAAGCCTAATTTAGTTGGGTTTAAATTAGTCTAATTGGATCTAACTTATTTGGTTCAATTAGGTTGGTTTAAATAATTAAACCACCTTGACCCAATCTCCATGCACCACCTCACTTCCATTGCACCCATTTGAATTCATGAGAAGAAACTTCTCATGAATTTTTTTCTCACGCCAAGCCCTCTCCACGCCCCACATTAATGTTCCATATGAATGGATAAGGATGATTAGTTGGCCATTCAAATTCAAAATAAAGTTTGAATTTGAATGGGCAATCAATCTTTGCAGCTTATCCCTTTTTTTACGCTCCATTTATTACATGAGAAAAAGTTTCTCATGAAATCACTCCATGCACAATTTAAGCCATGCCTCATGCCTTTAGTGGATAAGGGATGAGTTGGTGTCCATTTGAATTCAAAATTTGATTTGAATTCAAATGTGCAATTACTCATCTTTATCCTTTCTTTTGGATAAGACGTTTGACGTTGTTATAAAAGGAGGAGAAGAGTGGGGCATGCAAGATGAAGATTTTTGAAGAAAAATTTTGGTACGTGAGAAGTCTTATGCGTGAGAAGGAAATCCATATCCTTCCAAGAGAAAAAGAAAAAAAAGAAATAGGGTGGGTGCAAGGTTTCTGGTGAGTTCCCTAGAGTTTTAGCCTGGAGTTCGGGAAGTGAGAAAGTGAGCTACGAGTGTCGTGAGCCCACAAAATCTCAGAAAGATCTTCAACATCCTCTCAAGCATGTCTGTTGATGATTCGAGTATCCAAAGAATCGACAGACATCGATCGAAAGAGTTCGATCAGCATCAGCCGTCAAAAGGGCTCTACAACGAGCTAGCACTCGTGAGGAGTCGATCAGACCGAGAGCTTCGTGTGGACGATCTACAGAGGTCGGACATGCTGTGTGGCTGCATCATGATGATCAGACTCTTCCGACGGTGATCATATTACGGTGATCTGCTACCTGCACAAAGGTATTGTGTTCTGAACACATTACAATAAAGTGTTTATTGTTCAAATTTGAATTTCAAATTTAAATGAATGCATGCTATATATCATATTTAGATCTTAATATAGGATAAATTTATATTAATTAATTAGATTAATTAATATTTTTCCGTTGTAAAATCATAATTTTAAAAAAAAAATAAAATTACCATTTTACCCCTGCACTGAATTTTTCCATAGAAATGGTATCAGAGCGGGTTCTTAGATATGATATATATATTTGCATGCATAGATTAAGTTGTAATCTAAAAGTTTAAATTTGAAATTTAAAATTCAAGATTTAAAATTTGAATTTTGAAAGTTGTTCGAAATTCAAAATTCAAAAATTTAAAATTTAAAATTTGAAAGTTGTTCGAAATTCAAAATTCAAAAATTTCAAATTCAAAATTTAAAATTTAAATTTTAAAATTTGAAATTCAAAATTCAAAATTTTAAAATTCAAAATTTAAAATTTGAAATTTGATTGAAATTTCAAATTTAAAATTCAAAATTTAAAATTCAAAATTTGAAATTCAAAAATTTTAAATTTAAAATTTGAAATTTGTTTGAAATTTGAAATTCAAAATTTAAAATTTGAAATTTAAAATTTAAAGTTTGAAATTGGTATATTTAGATATACTTGATCCAAGTAGCAAGTAATCAAATTGGGTTGGTTACCATGGCCGTCCGGTCATACGAGAAAAGCAGGGTTTAAAGGCCCTCTCCTCCCATTCGATGGGGTCTCCTATGGTGGTAGGGGTGCCGCTGTAATTATATCCCATGCAGATGAAGCAGCGAAAGGAATTAAGATGTAAGGGTTCAATTATGAAATTTATCATGAATGTGTTAGATTAGATCTAAAGGAATATTCATGATTTATTTTGATTGAGTTATTTTCTGTTATATAATTAGCAATAGGATTGCTATTTATCAAACGTGCTAATCTATTTGTGAAATGAGTCAACATATTTAGTGAACAAAAATAAAACCTTTCAAATTTGAAAATTATTTTCGAAATGCCAAATCCTGACCCATAAGCCCAAATATTTAATTAAAAGAATTAAGTGTTGTCTAGTAGGTCTAGAATTGTGAATTAAGACCTAAGACAATTGCATAAACTTGTGAGTCAATGGGTTAGATGGATTAGGTCCATAATTGGGTTAGACCTAAGGTTAGCTTAAAGATATGGACTAAATTAGAGTAATTGGTCAAATCTAATCAAAAGTTGAATTAGATTAGGTCAAGGATACTCTAGACTCAACTCCAATAGTTGTAGTTGAATGGGTCCATGTCTTTAACTAGACCAAGATGGACTTAATTCATGGCTACGCGGTGGAACCCTATTTACTAAGTTGATCAAACTAAAACTATTGAACCGGTTGGTGTCTAAGGTAAGTTTGGCAGTTTTACCAGTGGTTTTTAAGTGGGAGCTACTCGCAGTGATTCGATCTCTGACGAGTTAATGGCTTATCCCCACCACTGATCTCACTTACCTGGCCAACCTGGTGAATTAGGTTTTGATTAGATCACTTGGTGATTAGGGCTCACCCATGTCATTAGGTACATCAGTTTGACTGATTTAGGTGCTCCTAATGCCAGCTTTAATTAAATCCTTTTTAATCTGACTTGGTGAAGTCAGTGGGAGGATTGAAATTGGTTGGATATTTTTTTCTCATCTATCCTTTAATAAAATCCTCAAAAATTATTAGGTCCCTAAAAATGATTAAGTTATATTGATAACTAAGTCATAGCCTCCCATTAAGTGAGTGATAATGAGTCCATTAGTTTAATAATCATTGGAGGCCCAAAGGCCTGGTGCTTATTGACTAACGAAATTATCATTCATAATATGATAATTTGGTTTGAGTCTTTCTGATGGTGAACAGGTTGACCGACCAAAGTCGGGCTTGATCATTTATTGGTCCGATTCACCAAATCAAATCATGTTAATGGTTGGACCTAACCAGATCTTTTCAGTGGAGGCCAAAGCCTACTGATTAGGTTCTGGGGCAAAATTGATTACTAGAAGTTGTTTAGAGAAACAACTGGTAATGAACCTACCCATAGATGCACATGGGTTGACCAACCAAAGTTGGGCTCGTGTGTAGTCTGTATGGATTCTAGTACCCACTAAGGAATTAAAGTAATTCCTCGAATTGGAGGTTGAGGCTACCAGTTCGTAAAAATATTGAGAGAAACTTTAGACTAAAGTCTAAGACTTTAGTATTAATAATTTATGTACTAATAGAGGTCTAGTTTTTCTTTATGCAGCTATGGCCACTACCCTGTCGCTCCAGTCATTATTAAATAATGACAAGCTCATGGGACCTAATTTTGATAGCTGGTATCGAAAATTAAAAATTATCGTTGAGCATGAGCGGATCCTTTATGTAGTAACGGATCCAGCACCTGAGGAGCCAGCCCCGAATGTTAGAGGGACGGTCCGAGACACTTATCAGAAGTGGTTTAACAACCGCACCACGTTCGGTGCATTATGCTGGCGGCAATGAATGATGAGTTCAGCCGCAGGTTCGAGAACGCCCAGCCACAGGAGATGCTTCAAATGTTGAACGACTCCTTTGGCATGCCTGACGACGTTGAAAGGCATAAAACTAGTTGTGCCATTTTCAATGCTCGGATGAGGGATGGGGCCACTGTCACCGATCATGTACTGTACATGATCGAAATGATTGAGTGTCAACATAAACTGGGCTTTCCCCTACACGAGCAGCTCGGTAAGGATGCGATCCTTAATTCATTGCCCAAGTCCTTCCTCCCCTTCCTTACTCATTTTCGAATGACAAAGCCTACAGTAAACTACCACGGCTTGTTGGGATTGTTGCAAAACTTTGAGAAGGACCACCAGCTCCATAAGGAGTCAGTGAATGTTGTGGGAGGGTCTTCTTCTGGTCGTCGATCCTTTAAGAAAGGGAAGAAGAACAAGAAGTAGAAGAATAAGAAGGTGCAACCGCATGCTGGGATGTCTGCACATGGTCAGACCAAGAAGCGCAAGCCCGACCAGAGCCAGGCGGAGTGCTTCTTTTGCAAGAAGCAAGGGCACTGGAAGAGGAATTGTCTTCTATACATTGCCTCACTGGACCCGAATAGGCCGAAGAAGAAGCAAGGTACTTATATGATAACACCTTGCAACTTTTTCATTTGTGATACTACTGCCTGGGTATTGGATACCGAAAGCCCTTATCATATTTGTAATTCAATGCAGGGTCTACAGGTCAGTAGGAGATTTGATGAAGGCGAGAGATTCTTGAACGTTGGAGATGGAAGCAAAGTTTCAGTTCTAGCATTAGGAATCATGAACCTTGTAATCAATTCTCAAAATATAATTCTGAGTGAATGTCACTATTGTCCAAGCTTTTTATTAAATATTATTTTTGTAGGCCTTTTGGCCATGAACGGTTATCAATTCTTAATAAAAGAAAATGTTTGCAATATCATTTTGAATGGTGTTAGAATGTTTGTTGGACAACTTAATAATAAAATTTACTTTCTATCACAACCTGTTAATGTCGTTCAAACCTTCGGTAAATGCCCTAGAATAGATAATGTATCAGAAGTCTACCTTTGGCACTGTAGGTTAGGTCATATCAGTAAGAACAGGATAAATAGGTTGGCTCAAGAAGGAATTCTTGAAGTAGGTGATTGTGAATCACTTCCAACCTGTGAGTCTTGTCTTCTTGGTAAAATGACCAAATCATCTTTTACTGAAAAAGATAAGCGAGCTAGTGAACTCTTGGCTCTGGTACATTCTGATGTATGTGGACCCATGAGCTCAAGTGCAAGAGGTGGATATTTCTACTTCATAACCTTCATAGACGACCTATCGAGGTATGGGTATGTCTATTTAATGAAGCATAAATCAGAGTCGTTTGAAATGTTCAAACTATTCCGAAATGAGGTAGAAAAATAAACTGAAAAGTGTATTAAAACTCTTCAATCTGATCGAGGAGGTGAATACCTTTCCAATGATTTTCTGACATATCTTGGGGAGAATGGGATTCTCTCTCAGTGGACTCCTCCTGGAACACCACAACATAATGGTGTATCTAAAAGGAGGAATCGGACCTTGTTGGACATGTTCGATCCATGATGGGGTTTGCTGGTCTGCCGATCTTCCTCTGGGGATATGCGCTCGAATCGGCTTGTTACCTTCTAAATAGAGTTCCGAGTAAGTCTGTAACCAAAACACCATATGAGATATGGATAGGACGTAAGCCAGTACTCTCGCACCTTAGGGATTTGGGGTGTCCGGCTTATGTTAAACGTTTAATTACGGACAAGCTTGGACCTAGGTCTGACAAGTGTAATTTTATAGGGTACCCAAAAGAAACCAAAGGGTATTACTTCTACCTAGCTAATGAGCAAAAAGTGTTTGTCAGCCTTAAGGCAATCTTTTTGAAAAAGGAGTTCCTTGGTGAAGGGACTGTTGCCTCTAAGATCGAACTTGATGAAGTTCGACAGGTGAAAAAATCGACACAAGTTGCTGAACCTGAACCGAATTTGGTTAGATCAGATCCGGAGCCTATTGTTCAAGCACCCTTAAGGCGATCTGGTAGAGTACCACGTCAACCGGACAGATACTATGATTTCTTGATCCGGGACGATGATCCTATCAAACTTGATGAAAATGATGAGGATCCGATCACCTACATGGATGCAATGCAGAGACCCGACTCTGAGAAATGGCTGGAGGCCATGAAATCCAAAATGGAGTCCATGAAGGTCAACGATGTGTGGACATTGGTTGACCCACCCGAAGGAGTAAAATCCATAGGGTGTAAGTGGGTCTTCAAAAGGAAGAGAGACGCAGACGGAAAGGTGGAAACCTATAAAGCCCGTCTGGTTGCAAAGGGATATCGTCAACGTTATGGTATAGACTATGATGAGATATTTTCTCTTGTGGCAATGCTCAAATCCATTCGGATTATGCTTGCGATAGCTGCCCATCTAGACTATGAAATCTGGCAGATGGATGTGAAGACAATTTTTCTAAACGGAGAGCTGGATGAAGAGGTGTATATGATACAACCTGAAGGATTCACATCCACAGATGAGTCTAAGGGTGCAGGCTACAGAGGTCCATTTATGGACTTAAGCAGGCATCACGGAGTTGGAACATATGTTTTGATAAGACGATCAAGACGTATGGCTTTGTTAAGAATGGAGAAGAGCCCTGCATTTATAAGTGGGCTAATGATCCAGTAGTAGTATTTCTTATATTGTATGTGGATGACATTTCTTAATCGGGAATGATGTCCCTGCATTACAGGGAATAAAGATTTGGCTGTCGTCACAGTTCTCCATGAAGGATCTGGGAGAAGCTTCCTACATCTTAGGGATGAGGATCTATAGGGATAGATCTAAAAGGTTGCTTGATTTATCTCAGTCCACGTACATTGTACTATGCTGAAGAAGTTCAGCATGGAGAATTCCAAGAAAGGCTATCTTTCGATAGGCCATAGAATTTCTCTCTCGAAGAGGGATTGTCCAACAACACCTCAAGAGAGAGAGCGTATGGGTAGGATTCTATATACTTCGGTAGTGGGATCTATCATGTACGCCATGACATGTACACGACCAGATGTGGCATACTCACTAGGGGTAGTGAGTAGATACCAATCTGATCCAGGGGAGAATCACTGGAAGGTTGTTAAAATCATCCTAATGTATTTAAGAAACACTAAGGACCAGTGGCTTGTTTATGGTGAATCAGACTAGAGACTTATAGGGTTTACAGACTCTAGTTTTCAGTCTGATCACGATGACAGCAAAAGTGTGTCGGAATTTATTTTTACCCTTAACGGTGGGGCTATCTGCTAGAAAAGTTCCAAGCAGCACACAGTGGCTGATTCAGTTTGCGAGGTGGAGTATGTCGCCACATCAGATGTTGCCAAAGAAGCGGTGTGGCTGAGAAAATTCATCATCGAGCTCAGAGTAGCACCTTCCCTTGTTGGTCCAGTTTTGCTCTACTGTGACAGCTCTGGAGCCATTGCTCAGGCGAAGGAACCAAAGGCACACCAGTGGACGAAGCATATTCTGCACCGCTACCATCTCATCCGAGAAATTATGGATCGAGGTGACGTCGATCTTCAGAAGATCGACGAAAAAGAGAACCTGGCTGATGCACTCACTAAAGCCATTGCGGTGAAGGAGTTTGACAACTACAAGTCGAAGATGGGTATTAGATACTGCACCGATTGGCTTTAGGCCAAGTGAGAGTTTGTTGGAAATAGTGTCCCAAAGCCAATCGTCAGCCTGTTGACGGTTGTGCTCATTTTTATATTTGTACATGAATTATAAATTAATAAAAATTATTTTGATATTTTTCATCACAAAATATTTCATCTTCTAATGAACTCCTATGTTGTGGTGAAGTCCTTAGGACTATTTAGACTCGACAAAGGAGGATTTATCATTTAGTTCTTAAATCTATTTGCAACCAAATGATACGTTGTTACCAAGGATGACAATGTTTATCAAGCATAGGTCGTTGTGTGCCATATAGGTTGGTTGTCCTCTTAACCAATGAGTGTGGAGATACTGGTATGACATACAGGTGAGATGTAAGGGTACATCTGCACTGAACGTGACCGACTCCAGAGCTATTTCTGCTGTCAAGATTTGCTCCGATGGAATATGGATATAAATATCCCTCCGACTTGAGACTGCCACGGTGACTTGCAAGCAACTCACTGCACTTAGGCACTGGACTACCTAAATTTTTAATTCAGTGATGGAAGGTTGCTGGGTGTAGTCAAGTACTTGACTTGTCGGTGCGTGTGTCAAGATGGGATTGACCACTCCAGTTTAGGAGCTGTGTACAGTCATATTTCAATTTAGCAAAACCTTGGCCAAGGTAGTCCTTGTGAGGAGTCACAGGACTGTTTGAGTTGAGCACGATTCGAATGATCTGATTAGGGTTGACAGTTTAACCCTGAATCGTCCTAAACACAATGGTCAAAAAGATGAATTATACAGTAACCATATTCATGTAGGTTCTGAGTGTTGCGATTGTGACTCTTCGACCTATCTGAATGTCGGGTACCATTGCTAGATGGTCACTTCGATTAGTACAGGAATTGGTTTCTGTGCTACCGGCTTAGGTTCGAACCTGCGGGGTCACACACATTAGAGGTTCCTATCTGATCTGATGGCTGATGTAGAATCCTATATGTTTGGGACTCAGTGATCGAGAATCAGGATTCTCTGATCACGAGTTCCACACATTATGGGTACCGGGGTCAAGAGTCCCACTGGTTGGGACTTTTCGATCAGGATTACATATCGATGAATTCTGATGCCTGATTGTCCATCGGATTTGGACTCAATATTTATGAGAGGTTCAATTAGTGATTTGATCACTAATTAACTCAATTTGATTGAGTAATTATTTTTGGATCAAGTCTAATTGAATTAGATTCAGTTGGGTTTGACCCGATTAGGTTAAGAGTTGACCTAATCATCAAGATGGTTTGGTCCCTGATTTGATCAGGGGTTGGACTTAATTAATTTTTGATTTGATTAATATTTTATTGAGCCTAATTAAGTCTATTTTAGTTGGGTTTAAATTAGTCTAATTGGGCCTAACTTATTTGGTTCAATTAGGTTGGTTTAAATAATTAAACCACCTTGACCCAATCTCCATGCGCCACCTCACTTCCATTGCACCCATTTGAATTCATGAGAAGGAACTTCTCATGAATTTTTTTCTCACGCCAAGCCCTCTCCATGCCCCACATTAATGTGCCATATGAATAGAAAAGGATGATTGGTTGGCCATTCAAATTCAAAATAAAGTTTGAATTTGAATGGGCAATCAATCTTTGCACCTTATCCCTTTTTTTACGCCCCATTTATTACATGAGAAAAGATTTCTCATGAAATCACTCCATGCATAATTTAAGCCATGCCTCACGCTTTTAGTGGATAAGGGATGAGTTGGTGTTCATTTGAATTCAAAATTTGATTTGAATTCAAATGTGCAATTACTCATCTTTATCCTATCTTTTGGGTAAGATGTTTGACGTTGTTATAAAAGGAGGAGAAGAGTGGGGCATGCAAGATGAAGATTTTTGGAGAAAAATTCTGGGGCGTGAGAAGTCTTGTGCATGAGAAGGAAGTCCATATCCTTCCAAGAGAAAAAGAAAGAAAAGAAATAGGGTGGGTGCAAGGTTTTCGATGAGTTTCCTAGAGTTTTAGCCTGAGGTTCGGGAAGTGAGAAAATGAGCTACGAGTGTCATGAGCCCACAAAATCTCAGAAAGATCTTCAACATCCTCTCAAGCATGTCTGTTGATGATCTAGAGTATCCAAAGAATCGACAGACATTGATCGAAAGAGTTCGATCAGCATCGACCGTCAAAAGGGCTCTACAACGAGCTAGTACTTGTGAGGAGTCGATCAGATCGGAAGCTTCATATGGATGATCCACAGAGGCCAGACATACTGTGTGGCTGCATCACGACGATCAGATTCTTTCGACGGTGATCAGATTACAGCAATCTACTACCTGCACAAAGGTATTGTGTTCTGAACACATTACAATAAAGTGTTTATTATTCAAATTTGAATTTCAAATTTAAATGAATGCATGCTATATATCATATTTAGATCCTAGTGTAGGGTAAATTCATATTAATTAATTAGATTAGTTAATATTTTTTCATTGTAAAATCATAATTTTGAAAAAATTTTAAAATTATCATTTTACCCCTACACTGAATTTCTCCACAGACAAGACTCACAGGCTATCAATGATTCGCAATCATTGATGTGAGGTTTTTCTCTCAAGCTAATCTGTTTATCCTGTTCTTGTCAAGGTGACTAAGCCAAAGATAGACATCCATGATATTATCTAACTTGGGTGTGTACATTACACTTAATAGGCTGTGTAAATGTTAAACATCATTTTCTTATTGTCCATGTATTATTATAACATTATTCATAATAATATCACAATAATCTTTCTTTATTAATGAATGATAATCATCTTTGGGCAAAAGGCCAACAAAGATTACATTCATCATAAACAATGGACAATAGTAACAATTACTCTAAATGACAATATTTAAAAATAAGTTCTATAATTCTTAAAGTTAGGATTGGAATAAGACTTCCATCCCTAACATTCAAGAATTTTTCACCATTTTCAAACATTCCACTTACTTGTAGTCCTGGTGATAAATTGCATAAGACCATCAGTATCTAATACCTAGGTAGTAGAATTACATAGAAAAACTTTAAGGTGTTATCATATAACATCCTTGATGAGCAACTCTTACTCCTTTCTCTTGTTCAGCCAATTATGGTCAAGGGAAGCAAGACAATTCTTCTTCTTATGACCCTGCTTCTGACAGTAGAAGCAACATGCCTGATTTGGATCGATTTTGGACTAATTATTTTGATGGGACTAAGAAGCCCCAATACGAACCCATTCGTATTGCTGAACCAAGTTCAACTTTGATACTAATTAACGAAGTTGGGTCCCATAAGTCATCACTGTCTAACAGTGATTGGAGCAATTATGGTTTAGCTTTATTTTGAAAAAAGAGAACAATGACCTAATGTATATGAATTATTTTAAGCCTAGAGACTTGGACTTTAGTCTCAAGGTTCTCCCACTATTTTGTTCAAATTGGTAGCCTCTACCTCCAATTCAAAAAATTACTTTAATTTTCTAGTAGGTACTAGAATCCACATAGACTACAAACAAGCCCGACTTTGATCGGCCAACCCATCTTCATCTATGGATAGGTTCATTAACCAATTGTTTCTCCAAACAACTTTTAGTAATTTAATTTTGCCTCAGAAACCTAATCAGTAGGCTTTGGGCTCCACTGTAAGGATCCAATTAGGTCCAACCATTAACATGACCATACTTGGTGCATCTAACCAATGAATGATTAAGCCCAACTTTGGTTGGCTAACCTAACCACCATTAGAAAGACACTTCCAAGTCGTCATATGATGAGTGATAATTTCATTAGTCAACAAGCACCAGGCCTTTGGGTCTACAATGATTATTGAGTTAATGGACCCATTATCAAACACCTTAATGGGAGGCTATGACTCAGTTATCTCCATAACTTTATCATTTTAAGGACTTAATAATTTTAAAAGATTTAAAATTATTAGTGATTTAAGGATAGAAAGAACATGGACCAATTTGCTCTCACTGACTTCATCAAGTCAAGTCCTCCCACTGACTTCTCAAGTCATTAACAAGGACTAAGATCAAATTTGGTCCATGGGCACCTAGATCAGTCTCACTAAATGAAATCAGACTCACTGATTTCCTATGTGACATGGGTTAGCATGAATCAATGAGCAACCTAATCAAGACCTAATTAACTACATTGGCCAGGTAAATATGATCGATGGGAGGGTCTGTCAAAGCTTGCCTTAGACACCATAAGAAATGGCCAGGTAAGTAGGCTTCCAATTAAAAATCACCGATCAGGTTTATCTTAGACACCAACTGGTTTATCAGTTTTGATTTGGTCTGCCTAAAGACTCAGGCTCAACCGCTGAGCCACGATCAGTGTCCATTTGTTAGATATATGGACTTTGATTAACTATAACTATTGAAGTGGTATATAGAAATGACCTAATCCTAATTAACTTTTAATTAGATTTGATCAATTTCTTAACTTAGTCCATATTTAATCTAATCCTAGGTCTAACCCAGTTAATGACCTGATCAAAGCTAACCCATTATCCTTTAATCCATGTTTTATGAAATTATCTTAGGATCTTTAAATCACAAACTTAGATCCTAAACAATCACTTAATTTTTTTTAATTAAGTTCATGGCTGAGGGTTAGGGTTCGGCATTTTGAAAACCATTTTCAACTTTTGAAAGATTTAATATAATTTAGTGTTGTTTCACTAAATAGGTCGACTCATTTCAAAAATGGGTTGGCTTATTTCACTAACAAATACTAATTGTAGGTTAAAATAATTAAAATCAGTTAGAAATATAATTCAGCCAACTTTTCAGTCAAGCTGGCATGCTGGTCGAGCCGACCGATAAGCAAACAGAACCTTCACAAGATCTTACTTTTGGCTAATTTTAATCTATGTGCATTACATAAAATTTTATGAAATAAAATAGACCTAATCTAAAATATTCATGACAAGATTTATTTAAACTCTTTTAAATTTTCTAGATCGTAACGTACTAGGACAACCTTTGCACTGTAAGGGGTAAACCTTACAGCAGGACAACCTACAGTTTGTGCGACCATTATTTTATTTTTTAAATTTATTTTAACATAAGTATGAATATATTATAAAAGAACCTAGATGCTCTGATACCACTGTTGGAAAAGGTGCAGGGTTTCATGCATGGATTTCAAAATAATTTTGAAATATAACACAACGAAATATATAAATTAAATAATTTAATATATAAATACATGTAATCAGATTATTAAACCTTATAATTAGGACCTATAACATATCATATTATATTTATAAAATTAAAAAATAAAAGCTTTGATATTGATCAAATCAATACCCTAGATCTAAAACAGTTTTAGATCTAAAACCTAGATCACATCTAGATAAGAGAAGAGATCAGATCTCTTACCTTCATGCGGGTTGAGAACTCTATGGTTGATTATTTTTATTACTTTTGAAGCCACACACATGTCCAACCTCTACAAGTGATCCATACGAGGCTGCAACAAAATTGGAGGTTCGTCGAACGAAGATCTGCTCGAAGTACTAGCTTCTTGCAGATCCCTTCGGATGGTTAATCTAAAAAATATTCTTCAAATCTCTTGGACATTCTATGAGATGAAGAATATGAGGAGGAACAAGGGAGAAGTCAAACCTTTTGACCTTCCTACAATCAAAAATAATATGTAAAAGAAAAGGGTCCTAAGAGAAGACAGATCTTCTCTTTCAGTACATCAATGATTGATGTCCTGAGAACATCTCTATGCTAGGACATGAGAAGACCTTCTTCTCTAGATATTTTTTAAACTTTCAAATCTTATGATGTCTGATTTTTTTCACAGAAAAATCTCATGATTTATGGAGAAGAAGGGTTCTAAAAGAAACCTTAAGAGAAGACCTTTTTTTCTTCTTCTTCTCTCATTAGAACATGATCAGATCATGTCCAAAATTAGATCACCATGCTCCAACTCATTAGAGCATGAATCCACCATGACATCCCACTCTCTCTTTCATATTTGTATCACTTAAAAATATAAAATAAAGAAGAAATAAACTGAAAAAAAAATAATAAAAGAAAACAATCTTTTCTCTTACCTTTTTGTTTCTACAAGACATCAACTTTTGATCTTTTGATAGAAGACTCTTCTCCAAAGAATTTAATGCCTCAAACCACCCATTCCATCCTCCTTCTCTCTCAAATTTTATCACATAAAAAATACAAAAAAAAAAGAGAGAATAATATGAAAGAAAAATAATGAGAGAAGACAATCTTTTCTCTTACCTTTCTCTCTACAAGATATCAACCTTTGATCTCTTGATTGAAGACTCTCCTCCAAGGATTTTGATACCTCAAACCACCCATGCCTTTCTCTTTCTCCTCTACTATTTTTATCTAAAAGCCACAAATTTTTGACTCCTTTTTGATAGCATATGGGGTGGCTACTTTTTATATGGTAGACTAGGTCATACAACCTAGTCTAACAAGGAGTCCATGGGGCATCAGACGCCCCCTCCCTCATAAATTTCATGGGGAGCATGAAATAACTCATAAAAGGGGCTACAAAAGGAAGGGATAAGCTTGGGGAAAGTTGGCGCAAGAGAGGAGAGAAGAGTCCTTGTGAAGAGGGACTCTTTCAAAAAAAAAAGATAAACCTAAACCACTTTCCATAATTAGCCAAATCTCTTTCCATATTGAATCAAATCAAATCTGATTCAAATATATAGAATAAGTGGTGTGAGATAATATTTCTTGGATGTCGATATCATAGAAAAATATCTAAAAATTAATTAGTGGGCGTAGGCTTGAGATTTCTTAGGTGGCGCAAAAGATGATATGGAATCCTAGTCTAACTAGGATTCTTATGTAGTTAGGTCAAATACTTTGAACCTAATCCAAATTAATTACAACTTAATTAATGGTGATCCTAGTCTAACTAGAAGTCTAATTAAATCAGATTAAACCATATTTAATTTTGATTTAAATCCTAACTTAATTAGAAATTAGGTGCATACAAGTCTTAGTCGAACAGGGACTTATTCTCCCTTGTAATTGGCTTATCCAATAAACCAATTAGACTTAATCTAATTAAATTCAAACTAATTCTAATTGAATTAAATTTAATTAGACTTAATTTTAATCTAATTACTCATCAGATTGAGCCAATTAGCAATCCAATTGTTAATCGATCCTCCTGCAATAATTGCATTAGGTCAAACATCAATCACATTGATCGTTTAACCTAAGATGATTCTCAATCATCGATTAACCATCTGATTAGATTACAACCTCTTATGTGTGTGACCCTATAAGTTCTAACCTAAGTTGGTAGTATGAAAACTAATTTTTGTACCAGTCGAAGTAACTATCTAGCAATGATTTCCGACGTCCAAATAGATCGAATGTATGCAAAGCAACATTTTAAGAATCCTGACCCATGGTTATCATATAATTCATCCTTTTGACCAATAATACTCAAGATGAGTTCGAGTATGCTGTCAATCACTCATATAAGTCATCTCTATTATGTCTCAAAATTTTGCAAATCTCGTGACTCCTCACGAGGATTATCCAGGTCTAGATTTTGCTAAATTGAAACACAGTGAGACATTCTCTTCCTGAAGTTAATCAGAAGTGATCAATCCCATCTTGACTCACACATCGACTTCACAAGTACTTGACTATACCCAAAAATCTTTCAAACCTATATTAAAAATACAGGCAGTCCAGCATCAAAGCACAGTGAGTTGCTTGCAAGTCATCGTGGTGATCTCAGGTCGGAGGGACACATACCCATTGGCCTTAGCTTACTACTCTTGACAGTAGAGTGTTACATTGATCACGTTCAATGCAGATGTACTCCTATATCTTACCTGAATGCCATACAAGTATCTCCACACCACTTGGTTATAAGGACAACCAACGCATATGTTATACAGCGACCTACACTTGATAAGTTATCGTCCTTATTAATAACTTATCATTTGGTCATGAATAATTTAAGAACCATCCGATAAAACCTCTTTTGTCGATTGATTGTGGTTCTAAGGACTTCATCATAATTTAAGAGTTCATTTAAGGAAGATAGAACTTTTATGATGAACCTACCAAATAACTATTATTATTAGATAATTTATATACTAATTCTAATCATCTACCACTTAGATGATTGGCTTTAGGATACATTTCTCAACAATTATGGCATTCGATGCTGCAAAGGAAGCTATGTGGTTATGAAATTCATCAATAAGCTCAGAGTGGCACCCTCCCTTGATGGCCCCATCTTGTTATACTGCGACGGCACTGGCACCATTGCTTAAGTGAAGAAATCAAAGTCATATCAGCGGACCAAGCACATTCCATGCCGCTACCACCTAGTCTGAGAGATCATGGATCGAGGTGACGTCGAGCTTCAAAAGATCGATGAAAAAAAAAATTTGGCCGATCCATTTACTAAAGCCCTCTGTGTCAAAAAGTTCGAAGACTATAAATCAAAGATGGGTATATGATACTGTATCAATTGGCTTTAGTCCATGTGGGAGTTGTTGGAAATTATGTCTCAGAGTCAATCATCGTTTGTTGATGGTTGAGCTTATTATTATAATTATATATGAATTATTAAATTAATAAATATTATTTAATTTTTTTATTATCGTGTATATCTTATTTTGAACTCCTATTATGTGATGGAGTCCTTAAAACTACTTGATTTGATATAGGAGGATATATCATTGAGTCCTTAAACCATAAGTTCATGACCAAATGATATACTATTATTAGGACGATAGCTATATCAAGTATAGATTGTTGTGTGCCATGTATGTTGGTTGTCTTTTTAATCAAGGAGTATAAAGATACTGGTATGGCATGCAAGTGAGATGTAGGAGTACATCTCACTGAACGTGACCAATAGCTGAGCACTTTGCTGTCAAGAGTAGCTCACGAAGGATATGGGTATAAGTGTCCCTCCGACTTTAGATCACCATGATGACTTACAAGCAACTCACTATATTTTGGGACCAGACTATCTGAATTTCTAATTCAATGATGAAAAATTTTTGGACACAGTCAAGTACTTGAGAAGTTGGTGTATGAGTGAAGATGGAATTGACCCCTCCGAATAAGTAGGAGTTAATGTATTAGTGTGTTTCACTTCAGTAAAATCTCAATCGAAGTAATCCAAGTGATGAATTTTAAAAATTAAAATATAATGTGGATGATCATATCAGGGTTGATAGTTAAATCCTAGGTTACCTTAAGCATTTGAGTCAAAAGGATGAATTATACGGTAACCACATGCCAATAGGTTCTTGAATGATGCTTCGTAATCTTTCAACCTATCCAGACGTCGGATATCATTGCTAGATGGTCACTTTGATTGGTATAGGAAGATTATTTTTATACTATCAGCTTAGGTTCGAATCTATGAGGTCACACTTAAAATAATTTTCTGACAGATCATATGGCTGATCGATAATTAAGAATTGTTCTAGGATGAAACAGTCAATTCGATTGATGATTAATCCTGTGCAATAATTATAATAAATCAATTCACTAATTATTGATAAATTATAAGAGAATTGATTAGTAATTAGATTATTAATTAGCTCAGTTTGATTGAGTATTGAGGTTTGGATCAAATCTAATTGAATTGAATTCAATTTGGTTTGACCCGATTAGGTTATGAGATGACCTAATCGCTAAGGGTGTTCGATTCCTGATTTGATCAGGACTTGAGCCTGATTAATTTTTAATTTGATTAAAATTTAATTGAAACTATTTACTATCTAATTAAATTAGATTTAGTGATCTAATTGGATCTAACTTAATTTAGTTAGGTTAAGAATATAATTGGATAAGAAAATAATTCGAATTCAAATCCCTTGCGCCTCCTTTCTCTGCGTCCTCTTATTCTTCATGTGAAAAAAAAAATTTATATAATTTTTTTAAGCACTAAATATTTTCTATATTTGTATTTGATTCTTTTTAAATTAAAAATTGATTAGTTTAAATTTGAGTTCAAATGGGTTTGAACTTGAATGAAAATCTAGAGTCCAAATTGAGTTGGACTCTTCTCTTCACGCCATCACCTTTCTCCACACATAAAGTATTTTTGCATGAGATTTTTTGCACCATTATAATGTTGATCAACCCCTCTCTAAGTTAATAAGATGAGAATAAGATTTGGTTCAAATTTAAATCAAATTTGATTTGAATTGGTTATAAGGATCAACCAATATTTGAAATTGAACCAAAACTATCTTTTCCTTATCCTTATCTTCTATGGGATGCCACCCTTAAGAAGGGATCAATTTTGAGTGAGATTAAATAGTAATTTTTGGCATGAGAAACTTGAGAGTTGGGTCATGAAAAGTTGAGAGTGGGTTGGGCTTCCATGCATGAGAAACAGAGGAAGTGTTCTTCCTCTCAGGCATGAGGTGTAGAGTTTAGGGTTTCAACTTTAGATTTTGTGAGAAAAAAAATATAAGAGTAAGTCTTGTTCAATCTCCCACACCACCACCTTCTTATAAAGCTTCATGTTCTAATCTAGAGGAGTCTGAGAGATCCAAAAAAAGGAGCTTGGATCAGCTATCTAGAGTCTTCGATGTGAGCTAGCACTCTCACGAAGGAAGATCCGATCATGGCTTCGAGTGGATGATCTGTAGAGGCCGAACGACCTATGTGGTTACTCGATATTAGTGAAAGTTTTGTATCATACCTATCAGCAACGGAGATCATTGACCTATGAAAAGGTGATGAGTTCTGAACTCAACCGATGTGATCTAAAGGTTAGATCAGATTCAGGACATTGATGTGATCGATGTAGTTTTTTATTTTATATTAAATTTTATATGTAAATTTTTTATATCATAGATCCTTAATTGATAGTTTAGATCTAATCCAAAGCATGTTTAAAAGATTAAAATATTTAATTTTTTATTTTTTACTATAAAATTTTAAAAATACATGCTTTGAACTACCAGTTTTTCCTTCAATCTAGAAGAGGGATATTAACCTAGACTTGTTTAAATACCTCTAAAATTTTATCCAAATATTTTGATTTTTTATTAGACCTTAGTCGATTTGGAAAAGGAGCTCTAAGAATTATAGATTCTAGGCTTCGTGTACTATCAATTTTAGGGCTTGAGTTTGTAAGGTGGGCTGTTCATAAGGTAACTCAGCAGATGAGTTCTCTCTATCATCAGATGTACCTATCTTATTGTTCGCTTATTTTTCATATTTTAAGGTGTGAATAGCATTCACATGGCTAACTTGATTTTCTTGTTGAGATTGTGGACCATTTTGGTTTCTCGGGTTGTGCTCAGGTTGGCTAGGTAGCTTACCTCATTTTCTCTCACTCATAGCAGAGGCTAGCTAACTCACCTGCATTTCCAAACAGACAATGGTCTGGGTGTTAGTATTTATGAGTTGGCCCGTAGTTTACATGAAATTACTCAGTGTGGCATTGGTGTCAACATTGGATTTGGCCAGGACTTTTAAGCTTTTCTCTAGAGAACTATGTTTCTTCTCATTATTATTGAAGCCTGGTGGGTTGTTTATTATACAGTTAGGCCTTAGATTTTGCTGGTTGAAGCAAGAACCGCCTATATTTGGGTTCTGTGACCATGAGAAGTTTGGATGATTTTTTCATCATGAGTTATATATGGGTGCATAGGGGTTGTTCACTGATCTCTGGTATGTGATATTTACCTGTACACATCCATTCTCTGTTGAATTCATTAGCAAGGGACATTCCTCAAGGACATGGTCTGGTGCACTACATGCGTTGCAGATGGGTGCAAAAATTTGATTCACACTGGCTGGTCTCTGCAGCTCTAAGGCCTTTAACCTACGTACTAAGGTTGCAATTTTGGCCTCTACAGCTAGGAAAGTCTGAATTTGGTGCATTCCTCCCTTGAAGGTGTTGGTCTCTCAGGTTCTCTAGTTATTTTCTATTGTAAATTCTTCTCAGCTAGGTCTTCTAGAAATTGTCAAGCTTCAATGGGTTTCTTGTACATGAATTGACCCTGGCACATGGACTCTAGCATGGTTCTGAAATTTGAATCTAGCCCTTCATAAATTATCTGGCATAGCCTTCAGGTCTCTATTCCATGGTATGGGCATTGGGTCATGAGATCTGTTGGGTATAAAATACCCACAGCCGAAGTCCTCAGTGGAATCGACTACATGGCAACTTAGCCCGGGCTCCTACGGGAACCGGGCTCCTTCATCCTCGACGCCAACAACTTCAGCCGCAAGCAGACTCCGCCCGGACTCCTACGGGAGCCGGGCTCCGCCGCCGACATCGACTACAGGACAACTCCGCCCGGACTCCTACGGGAGTCGGGCTCTGCCACCGACATCAACTACAGGACAGCTCCGCCCGGACTCCCACGGGAGCCGGGCTCCGTCCTCAGCTTCAACCGCTGGTAGGCCTCGTCCGGACTCCTACGGGAGCCGGACCTCCCCTCTGACTTTAATTGCAGGGAGACTTAGCCCGGGCTCTTATGGGAGCCGGGCTTCATCCTCGACACCAATAACTTCAGCCACAAGCAGACTCCGCCCGAACTCCTACGGGAGCCGGGCTCCACCGCCGACATCGACTACAGGATAGCTCCGCCCAGACTCCTATGGGAGCCGAGCTCCGTCCTCAACGTCAACTGCTGGTAAGCCCCGCCCGGACTCCTACGGGAGCCGGACTTCGCCTTTAACCTTGACTGCAGGAAAACTTCGCCCAGACTCCTACGGGATCCGAGCTTCATCCTCGACTCCAACGGCTGCAAGGCAGACTGCGACCGGACTCCTACGGGAGCCGGACTCCGCCGATAACTTCAGCAGTGAGCAGACTCCGCCCGGACTCCCACGGGAGCCGGGCTCCGTCCTCAACGTCAACTGCTGGTAAGCCTTGACCGGACTCCTACGGGAGCCGGACTTCGCCTATAACCTTGACTGCAGGAAAACTTCGCCCGGACTCCTACGGGAGCCGAGCTTCATCCTCGACTCCAACGGCTGCAAGGCAGACTGCGACCGGACTCCTACGGGAGCCGGACGGACTCCTACGGGAGCCGGACTCCGTCGATAACTTCAGCAGCGAGCAGACTCCGCCCGGACTCCCACGGGAGCCGGGCTCCGTCCTCAACATCAACTGCTGGTAAGCCTTGACTTCGACGGGAGTCGGACTTCGCCTTTAACATTGATTGCGGAAAGACTTTGCCCGAACTCTGTGAGAGCCGGGCTCCATCCTCGATTCCAACGGCTGCAGACGGTCTTCGTCCGGACCTCTACGGTGGCTGGACTCTGACCACTGCCGAACTTCAGCCGACAGATCAGCACTCCCAGGCCACAATCGCGGCCATGATTCTGCTACATTTCTTGCGGTGGATTCTGCGCAGCCCCACCACTCCCTGACAGGCCACAGTAACGATCGCAGCACTGCTCCACTCCCTATGACGGATCCCGTGCGGCTCCATTACTACCTGACCAGCCACGATAAACGGCCACGATCCTGCTCCACCTCCTGCAATGGATACTGCGCGATTCTCCCATCCACTGGCAAGTCACGACGACAAACGCCACCCCACTTCGTGCGGCAGACTCCACGTGGCACGCCCCAGCGATAGCCACGGGTCCGTTCCACTACGCTTCACAGCAAACTCTGCCTGACCCTGGGCAGTCCACTGCCAGACGGTTACAAACGTCGCCATCAATCCGTTGCTTCCTCCGCCTATAAAAGGGGGACCCAGATACGTTATTCTATAAGCTCATTTCTTATCTCAAAACTCTGCTAAATTCTCCGTTCGAGCACTCCATTCTTGTTGAGGCAGAGAACTGTCTTGAGCGTCAGAGGGTCTTGCCGGAGCAACCCCACCTCTGGTTTAGACTTCTTTGCAGGTCCCGGCAGTGACCGGGACTTCCCCGACTCCAGCTTCTCCGACACAAGCAGATTTTTGCACCAACAGGATTGGCGCTATAGGAAGGGCTCGAACCTCCACAGTACCCTTGTTCTTAAAGGAGTGTTCAACGGAGCCACCTCCGATCATCTCTCCGACACCCACTCCTTGTTTTCCCCCGTGGGATCCACACTCGATGCCTCCACGCAAGGCATCCACACGACGGTCCACGGCCTCCGCGGCCAGGTCTCAGGCTCCGGCCTCCCCCCTGTTTCTCAGCCTCCTCCTCCTCCTCCAGCGGCGGCGGTCGGCGCGGAGCAATTTGACTTGCTGGCACAGCAGGTCAGAGGCCTCGTCGAAGCTGTACAAGCAATGCAGCAGCAGCAACCGCAGGCGTCGGCGCATCCGGAAGGGGCATCTCCGGAATGCCAGAACCCGACGGTGGGGCGGGCCACCTGGGCCAGCCGCCCCGTCCTTCCCAGGAAAACAAATCCGAGGGTAGAGAGCCCTCAATCGGATCACGACTTCACCCCTGGAAGATCCCTGCCCTCGTTCTGCCAAAGGACCCTCGAGACTCGAAGTCGAGAGGATTTTCTGGACCGGAGGCTCTAGGAGATGAACCGACGGATTGAAGAACTCCGCCACGCACCCCCCGCTTATGGTGAGGATATTTGCACTGACCCTCCCTTCTCCCAAATGATCATGCAGGAGCCGATCCCGCCAAACTTCAAGCTTCTCCAGTTCGAAAGCTACGACGGGACTTCGGACCCAGTTGATCATCTGGACGCCTTCCGGACGATGATGCTGCTTCACGGCGCTCCTGACGCCATCTTATGCCGGGCTTTCCCATCTACTTTGAAGGGAGCAGCGAGGAACTGGTACTCGGCTTTGAAGTCGGGTACCATCTTTTCCTTCGATCAAATGAGCCATCAATTTGTGGCCCATTTTGTCAGCAGCCGGCGCCCCCGGAAGGGTTCGGAGTCCCTCATCAACATCAAGCAGAGGAAAGGGGAGTCCATACGGGCCTACGTCAACCGCTTCAACATCGCGGCGTTGGAGGTCCGGAACTTGGACCAATCAGTTGCCATGGCCGCCCTGAAGGGTGGCCTTCAGAAGAATGATCTTTTGTTCTCCCTGGAGAAGAAGTACCCTAGGAATTTTGTCGATTTACTGGCTCGGGCTGAGGGGTACGCCCGAGCGGAAGAAGCCTTCAAAATGAAGGACGAAGAGACAGCAAGGGAGCGGCAAGCGGGAGATTCGAGTAAACCCGCAGTTGAGAAAAGGCCAAAGGAAGCTCGGCCACGTTCTCGATCCCCTCCTGGTCATAAGCGCGCCCATACTCCACCCCGAGTGTGCAGGCAGAGAAGCCCGGACCGCGGGGTTCGACGGGGTTCCCCACCAGGGAGATTCCGTAACTACGCCCCCCTCAACGCCTCGAAGGCCCAGGTATTAATGGAGGTCAGGGAGCAGCTCCCTAGGCCGGAGAGGATGCGCACACACCCCGGGGAGTGCAACCCTAACAAGTTCTGCCTCTACCACCGCGACCACGGCCACGACACAGAGGAATGCATCCAGCTCCAGGACGAGATCGAGGAGCTCATTCGACGAGGTCGGCTCGACAGATTCATCCGCCGCAGGCCTGAGGGTAGAGGAGATCGGCCAAGAGCCCTCCCACAGCCTGAACCGCAGAGAAGGGAGGAACAGCCTGGGGATCGGCCCCCCATCGGGACCATCGACTTCATCACCGGAGGGCCTCAAGGAGTAGCGGGAAAACTGTAAATGTATCACTTACGATTCCACCTCGAATCTAATTTCTTTTCTACTTAACGTGATCTTCCCACCTGGCATGGATCTATTATGACTGGATATGATCCCTCCAAAAACACAGCCATGTCAGAACAGGAGGAGAACCTCGTCCTGACATGAGCAAAGTCAAAGGCCCGGTTCTTTTAGACCGGATGGGGGGAGAGGCCTTACAACGCCCAAATGTGCCCCCACAGCCATGTCAGGAACAGGAGGAGAACCTCGTCCTGACATGAGCAAAGTCAAAGGCCCGGTTCTTTTAGACCGGATGGGGGGAGAGGCCTTACAACACCCAAATGTGCCCCCACAGCCATGTCAGGAACAGGAGGAGAACCTCGTCCTGACATGAGCAAAGTCAAAGGTCCGATTCTTTTAGACCGGATGGGGGGAGAGGCCTTACAGCGCCCAAATGTGCCCCCACAGCCATGTCAGGAACAGGAGGAGAACCTCGTCCTGACATGAGCAAAGTCGAAGGCCCGGTTCTTTTAGACCGGATGGGGGGAGAGGCCATACAGCGCCCTAACGCTCCCCCGCAACCAGGCTGGTAACGAGAGGAGAACCTCCCACCGACTCGAGCAAAATGGAAGGCCCGGGCTCCCACGGGAGCCGGGTTCCGCCTACAAGGAAGACTTCACCCGGACTCCTACGGGAGCCGGGTTCCGCCTACGAAGAAGACTTCACGCGGACTCCTACGGGAGCCGGGTTCCGCCTACGAGGAAGACTTCACCCGGACTCCTACGGGAGCCGGGTTCCGCCTACAAGGAAGACTTCACTCGGACTCCTACGGGAGCTGGGTTCCGCCTACGAGGAAGACTTCACCCGGACTCCTACGGGAGCCGGGTTCCACCTACAAGGAAGATTTCACCCGGACTCCTACGGGAGCCGGGTTCCGCCTACGAGGAAGACTTCACCCGGACTCCTACGGGAGCCGGGTTCCGCCTACAAGGAAGACTTCACCCGGACTCCTACGGGAGCCGGGTTCCGCCTACAAGGAAGACTTCACCCGGACTCCTATGGGGAGCCGGGTTCCGCCTTCAAGGAAGACTTCACCCAGACTCCTATGGGAGCTGGGTTCCGCCTACAAGGAAGACTTCACCCGGACTCCTACGGGAGCCGGGTTCCGCCTACAAGGAAGACTTCACCCGGACTCCTACGGGAGCCGGGTTCCGCCTACGAGGAAGACCTCACCCGGACTCCTACGGGAGCCGGGTTCCGCCTACAAGGAAGACCTCACCCGGACTCCTACGGGAGCCGGGTCTCGCCTACAAGGAAGACCTCACCCGGACTCCTACGGGAGCCAGGTCCAGCCTACAAGGAAGACTTCACCCGGTCACCCGGACTCCTACGAGAGCCGGGTTTCGCCTATGAGGAAGACTTCACCCGGACTCCTACGGGAGCCGGGTTCCACCTACAAGGAAGACTTCACCCGGACTCCTACGGGAGCCGGGTTCCGCCTACGAGGAAGACTTCACCCGGACTCCTACGGGAGCCGGGTTCCGCCTACCAGGAAGACTTCACCCGGACTCCTATGGGAGCCGGGTTCCGCCTACAAGGAAGACTTCACCCGAACTCCTACGGGAGCCAGGTTTCGCCTACAAGGAAGACTTCACCCAGACTCCTACGGGAGCCGGGTTCCGCCTACAAGGAAGATCTCACTCGGACTCCTACGGGAGCCGGGTTCTGCCTACAAGGAAGACCTCACCCGGACTCCTACGGGAGCCGGGTCCGCCTACAAGGAAGACTTCACCCGGACTCCTACGGGAGCCGGGTTCCGCCTACAAGGAAGACTTCACCCGGACTCCTACGGGAACCGGGTTCCGCCTACAAGGAAGACTTCACCCGGACTCCTACGGGAGCCGGGCTCCATCCACGACTTCTGCAGCGGGGGTTAATGGTGGCGAAACTCGGCCGCCTAACAAGGTTGGATGAAGGGAAAAAGCCCCCCCCCCCGACGACGTCTACATCAGACAAGTCAAACGACAAGAAAGGTTCAGCAGACAACAATATCAGTGCAACGCGTGGATGAGGTAACACAAAATGCTCTTTTTATTCCATTTCCGATATACACACTACAAGGCCAGGACGGCCAAGGAAAGAAGGACAAAACGACAGAAAGGAAGTAACTACATGATAAGACAGAAAGACAAAAGAGCCCTAAGGAGGCCCTGCTCCCTCCGACCTAGAGTTATCTACTCCATCCCTCAACCAGGACTGCCTCAAATTCTCTATTTCTCCTTCTAGCTCTTCCCTCTTCTGCAGTGCGTCCTGGACCGCCCGACGGAGTCGCTGGCTCTCAGCCTCCGCCTCTCGATGCCTCTTCCTCAAAACTTCAGACTCCGCCTCCGCGTCCGCGATGGCCCGCCGCTCAAGTGCCAGTTGGATCTTCACTTGTTGCAGCTCGGCTGTCTTCTCCCCGAGGGAGACAGAGATCCCCTCAACAGTGCCTCTCAGGGCTTGAAGCTCTTCAGAATCTTGGGCAGAAGTAAGCTGCGCCCTGTTAGCCAGCTGCCTCTGAAGGCGAATGACTTCGTCGGCCGCCGTCCGGAATCTCCCTTTGTACTCTTCCACCTGCCTGCGCCAGCTAGCCCGCTGCACGTCGTGGCTCATCTCGGCGTCTTGAAGCTGCTTCTGAAGGTCGGAGACCTTCTGCGACCATCTCTGTTCATCATCAACCCGGGCCAAGAGCCGGGATGAATTTCCTTCCAGCTGGCCGATCTTCCTCTTCGCAGCCGACAGTTCCACCTTAAGGGTGCTGATCCTGCCTTCTTGAGCCCAAATACGGTCGCTGGTGCTCTTCTTGCACTCCTCGAGTTCCTTTACGAAGTTCACCTTCCTCCGGCTGTAATCCATGATCGCCTTCACATGGAGACTCCGAAAGTGGGCGGCCTCAGCGGCGGCTTCAGAATGGCCTTCTCTCGTTTTGCGGAGCTCGCCTTCCGACTTCTTCAACTTCTTCGTCAGGTGAAGGACCTCCTTTTTCAACCACTGGATTGTCGATTTCAGCGGGACCCCCAGGGGCAAGGGGAGTGCTTCTGCAGGGCACTGCCATCGGAAGGCAAGAGCATCAGGGAACGACTCATTGCAAGGAGAAAAGCGGAAAGAAGGAGGAGGGGGAAGGAGAAGCCATCCACAACAAGAAATTCGACTTTATTGATTGAATAATTATGAAGACAAACAGAAAGGGAATATTGCGACAAAATAAGGGCACAAGATCAGAGGTCTCAGACCTCAGGGGCGGGAGGTGGAGAACCCGACGCGGGGGGTGCGACCGCGGTGGCGGCAGACGAGGGGCCGACCTCGTCTTCGGACTCCTTAAGGAAGCCGCGGTCGAGCTCGGGGAATTTGCTGGCCACCTTCTCTTGGCAGAGCTCGAACCCCTTGGTGAACGCCTCCTGGCCAAACTGGACATTCAGGTTCCTCATCTCCGCGGAGGCCTTGAATTCATCCACCGCAAGGACCCTGGCCTCTGAGACCAGGACCGGAGTTTGCTCAACCAAATGGGTGACCTCGGCCTCCGCCTTCCTCGCCGACTCCTCCAAGATCTGCCTCTCCTCCTCCCGGGCCTGCTTCTCTCTTTCCAGGGCCTCCTGGAGGGCGGCTACTTCAGCCGACTTCGCTTGGAGGCGGGCAACCTCGGCTTGGCAGTGTTCCTCCACCTGGAGGATGTCCCTCCTCATGCGGCTCACCGCCTCGATATAGGCGAAGAGCTGGTGCCCAATCTGCAAGGACGGATAGAGAATTACGACAGAGGCCGAATGACCGTGTAAATAAAGATCCGTTTACCTCGAGGAAGGACCCCAAAGAGTCCCAAGCCCGTTGCTCAGGATCGGCGCGGTCGATCCTCCCCAGGACGTCGGACAGGATGCAGCCATCGATCAACCGCCTGATCAAGTCCCTATCGTTGAAGGGATTCTCTGATCCCTCCTCGGAGCAGACGGACTCGTCTACAGCAGCTCGATGGCTACTCGCCCTGCGAGCCACCGATTTTCTCCTCCTCCCCACGGTGGGCGCCTCCATGGAGCGAACCCCCGAAGTGGGGGCCCCAGTCGGCGGGCTCCTCGAGGAGGCCCGGGGAGCCACTGGCTCGGCATCTGAAGGAATGTCGATGGCCGGGGCCGCCTGGATGGGTGCAGCCAAGCTCGTCTCCTCCACCCTAGCCCTCTTCGCCGATCCGGAGGCCGCCGCACCCTTTCTCTTTTGAGCTCTCATGCCCCTGGCGAGCATCTGCGTTGCTTCGGCGTCCATTGCTAAAAAAAAAAAAAAAAAAGAAAGAAAAAAAAGAGAAGAAAGAAGAAAAAGGGGAAAAAGAAGCAACACCGATCAATCAAGAGTCAAAAAAAAAAAAAAAGAGAAGAGAAAGAAAAAGAAGAGAGTGGGAAGGAAAAAGAAGTAAAGAGAAAAAGAAGAGGAAGGCAAGAAAAGAAAAGATAAGATGAATACTCGCTGGATCCTGGGGGCTCAGGCCGATGTTGAAAAGAAGCTGCTCCCTCAAAAGATTAGGAAGGGAAGGAGCGGGATAAGTTAGAAGCTTCTGGGCGGCCTGGAGGTCGTCCTCCCCCAGGCTGGGAGCCCGACGGATGGAATCCCTCAGAGAACCCCAAGGGGGCAGGCCCAGTTCCAGGGTCGGGCAGTGGACGAAGAGGTATTTCTCCTTCCAATTGTGAATCGAAGAAGGGGCACCTTTCAGCAACCCCTTCTTATCAAATTGGGGGGAGAAGTACCACCAGTCCTTCGCCGAAGGATGGCGTTTGAAGGTATAAAAATGCCTAAACAAAGAAAGAGACGGAATCCGAAGTGTACCTAGGCCAGTGTACCTACGGGAATTTTGAAGCATCCCCTCGTACCACTCCAATTCGAAAAGACTCCGGCACGCACACATTTAATACCAAAATATCCGGAGGCGACAGTGCGCAGGATTCGAAGGGACAGTTTCGGATGTGCCCATCTCTCTCTCTGTGTACTTCCTTCGTTTGAAATTCAAACTCGAAAGTAGGGGGACTGGTGTTGGGTATAAAATATCCACAGCCGAAGTCCTCAGTGGAATCGACTACATGGCAACTTAGCCCGGGCTCCTACAGGAGCTGGGCTCCTTCATCCTCGACGCCAACAACTTCAGCCGCAAGCAGACTCCGCCCGGACTCCTACGGGAGCCGGGCTCCGCCGCCGACATCGACTATAGGACAACTCCGCCCAGACTCCTACGGGAGCCGGGCTCTGCCACCGACATCGACTACAGGACAGCTCCGCCCGGGCTCCGTCCTCAGCTTCAACCGCTGGTAGGCCTCGTCCGGACTCCTACGGGAGCCGGACCTCCCCTCTGACTTTAATTGCAGGGAGACTTAGCCCGGGCTCTTATGGGAGCCGGGCTTCATCCTCGACACCAACAACTTCAGCCACAAGCAGACTCCGCCCGGACTCCTACGGGAGCCGGGCTCCACTGCCGACATCGACTACAGGACAGCTCCGCCCGGACTCCTACGGGAGCCGGGCTCCATCCTCAACGTCAACTGCTGGTAAGCCCCGCCCGGACTCCTACGGGAGCCGGACTTCGCCTTTAACCTTGACTGCAGGAAAACTTCGCCCGGACTCCTACGGGAGCCGAGCTTCGTCCTCGACTCCAACGGCTGCAAGGCAGACTGCGACCGGACTCCTACGGGAGCCGGACGGACTCCTACAGGAGCCGGACTCCGTCGATAACTTCAGCAACGAGCAGACTCCACCCGGACTCCCACGGGAGCCGGGCTCCATCCTCAACGTCAACTGCTGGTAAGCCTTGACCGGACTCCTACGGGAGCCAGACTTCGCCTTTAACCTTGACTGTAGGAAAACTTTGCCCGAACTCCTACGGGAGTCGAGCTTCATCCTCGACTCCAACGGCTGCAAGGCAGACTGCGACTGGACTCCTACGGGAGCCGGACGGACTCCTACGGGAGCCAGACTCCGCCGATAACTTCAGCAGCGAGCAGACTCCGCCTGGACTCCCACGGGAGTCGGACTCTGTCCTCAACATCAACTGCTGGTAAGCCTTGATCGAACTCCGACGGGAGTCAGACTTCGCCTTTAACCTTGATTGCGGGAAGACTTTGCCCGAACTCTGTGAGAGCCGGGCTCCGTCCTCGATTCCAACGGCTGCAGACGGTCTTCGTCCGGACCTCTACGGTGGTCGGACTCTGACCACTACCGAACTTCAGCCGACAGATCAGCACTCCCAGGCCACAATCGCGGCCATGATTCTGCTACATTTCCTGCGGCGGATTCCGTGCAGCCCCACCACTTTTTGACAGGCCGCAGTAACGATCACATCACTGCTCCACTCCCTATGACGGATCCCGCGCGGCTCCATTACTACCTGACCAGCCACGATAAACGGCCACGATCCTGCTCCACCTCCTGCAATGGATACTGCACGATTCTCCCATCCACTAGCAAGTCACGACGACAAACACCGTCCCACTTCGTGCGGCAGACTCCACGTGGCACGCCCCAGTGATAGCCACGGGTCCGTTCCACTATGCTTCGCAGCAAACTCCGCCTGACCCTGGGCAGTCCACTGCCAGACGGTTACAAACGTCGCCATCAATCCGTTGCTTCCTCCGCCTATAAAAGGGGGATCCAGATACGTTATTCTATAAGCTCATTTCTTATCTCAAAACTCTGCTAAATTCTTCGTTCGAGCACTCCATTCTTGTTGAGGCAGAGAACTGACTTGAGTGTCGGAGGGTCTTGCCGGAGCAACCCCACCTCCGATTTAGACTTCCTTTGCAGGTCCCGACGGCGACCGCGACTTCCCCGACTCCAGCTTCTCCGGCGCAAGCAGATTTTTGCACCAACAAGATCCTTAAAGCGATCGAAGTATTTCTAGAATGATTCACCAGCTAGTTGGTAAAATTGGTTTATCTCATTCCTAATCCTAGCTATTTTATGATGGAGAAAGAACTTCTTTAGGAATTGTTGGTGCAGAATTCTGTCGATGCCGAAGAAGCTGGAGTCGAGGGGCTCACGGCCGCCGTCGGAACCTGCAAGAAAAGTCTAAATCGGAGTTAGGGGTGCTCCGGCGAGACCCTCCAATGCTTAAGTCAATACTCTACTTCAACAGAAATGGAGCACTCGAATGAGATTTTAGCAGAATTTAGAGATTGTGCTTAGAGCTTAGAGGAGAACGTATCTGGGGTTTCTCTTTTATAGACGGGAGAGCATAATCGATTGATAGCAACGTCCGTAGCTGCCTGGTAGTGGGTCATTCGGGGCCATGTGGAGTTTGTTATGGAGAGTAGTGGTGTCCGTTATCGCAACTTGTCGGAGAGTGGTGGGGCCACGTAGAGTTTGTTACAGAGAGTGGAGTGGTGTCCATTGTCGCGACTTATCGCAGAATGGCGGGGCCACGTGGAGTTTGTTATAGAGAGTGGAGTGGTGTTCGTTGTCAAGACTTGTCGGAGAGTGGCAGGGCCACGTGGAGTTTGTTACAGAGAGTAGAGTGGTGTCCGTTGTCGCGACTTGTCGGAGAGTTCAGGCCGGATGGATAAAGCTCGGTTGGGATGTCTGGTGGAGCGAAATAGCTCTCTATCTCAGCAATCTAAGAGAAGCTCGAATATTTTCGAGGTTGCTGATGGGTTAACTGTTGTTGGGTGCCTTAGGTGTTGATGCTGCAGACGAAAGTCATCTACTGTAGAAGCCCGGACGGAGACTTTATGTTGGAGAAATTTGGCTGGGGTCCGATTGCTAGAGAAGTCCGTCTGAAATTTGTCTGATGTAGAAGCTTGTCTGAAGACTGTCCGCTGGAGAGGTCCGGTTGCATGAGAAATCCGACAAAAGGTCGACCGATAGCAAAATTCAGAAGGCATTATGGAAGTTCATCTGCTGGAGGAGCCTGGAGGACACTGTGGAAGGCCGACCGCTGGAGGGGTCCAGAGGGAATTTGTCCGTTGGAGGGGTCTGGTTAGCACTGTTGAAGTTTGTTTGGCGCTGTTGAAGGTTGATGGCTGGAGAGGTACGGAAGACACTGGAGACAGTCGGTCATTATAGAAATCTGGCTGCTGGAGCTCGTCCGTTGTAGAAGTTCGTCTGGAATCTATCCGCTGTAGAAGTTTGGACGGAGTCCGGTTCTTGCAGAAGTCTGAAAGGAGATCGCTTACTGTAGAAGCTCGGATGGAGATCGGTTGCTGTGGAAGCCCGGATGGAGACCGCTTATTGTAGAAACTCGGCTGAAATCCGCTTGCAATAGAAGTTCGGATGGAATTCGCTTACTGTAGAGGCTCGGATGAAATTCGAAAGGCGGTCGATCACTATAGAAACTTGGATGGAGTCTGGATACTATAGAAGTCCTGCTACTGGAGAAGCTCGGACATTGACGAAGTTCAGAAGAAGCTCGAAGTAAAGTCGATCATGACAGGAGGAAGTCTGGAAGAGATTCGAAGAGTAGTCGATCACTATAGAAAATCGGCTGATAGTGAAGCCCAGAGAGCATTTGGAGCAGTCCAATAAACGACTGAAGGAGCTCATTATTGGAAAAGTCTGGAGGGTACGATAGGAGTTCGTCCGTTGGAGGAATCTGGAGGACAATTTGGAAGGTCATCTGCTGGAGGAGTCCCGATGGTACTGTAGAAGCTCGGACGGTCGAGGGAGTTCAGAAAGACGCCGCACAAGGTCAGAAGCTGGAAGAGTCCTGGGGACAAATCAGCGAAAACTATGAAGCTCGGGAGGACAATATAGCCAAGTATCTCGAAAAGGTAAAAGAGATCATCTCTGCCTTTGGCAGCTTTGACATCAAACAGATTCTAAGAGTAGAAAATACCAGGGCCGATCTTCTCTCCAAGTTGGCTACACTGGCTCCGGCTGAACTACCCAAGGAAGTCCTCTTCGAAGTTCTAAAATGTCCAAATACGGAAGAACCACAGCTTGTAATGAAGATCAGCCAAGAACCCAGCTGGATTGACCCACTAGTTGCATACCTCAAAGATGGGGTTCTTCCTCATGATGCAAAAGAAGCTCGGAAGCTTAGAAACCAGACCTCCCGATATATCCTTTATGAGGGCAAGCTGTATAAGAGGTCGTACTCTTTGCCCCTCCTGAAATGTCTCCGGCCTTCTGAAGCCGACTTTGCCTTGTGGGAGGTACATGAAGGAGTCTGCGGAAGTCACCTGGGGGCCAGATCTTTATCCCACAAACTGTCCGATAAGATTATTACTGGCCTACAATGTACCACGACTCCATTGAATATGTCAGAAAATGTGATCGATGTCAAAGATATGTGAATATCCAAAGACAGCCCGCCTCTGAACTTACACCTTTGAGTGCCCCATGGCCGTTTGCACAATGGGGGATGGATATCCTTGGACCTTTTCTCATGGTGTCCGGGCAGCGGAAGTTCCTCTTGGTGGCCATTGACTACTTCACTAAGTGGGTCGAAGCCGAACCTTTGGCGAAAATCATAGAAGCTAAAGTGCAGGACTTCATCTCGAAGTCAATCATTTATAGGTTTGGCTTACCCAAAACTCTCATTACTGATAATGGGCGACAATTTGCTGGAGCAAGGTTTGCTGAATTTTGTGAAGACTTAAACATTTCCCATAACTTCACATCAGTAGCCCATCTGCAGGCAAACGGCGAAGCCGAGGTGACCAACAGAACTCTGTTGCAAGGAATCAAGGTGAGACTTGAAAAAGCAAAGAAAACTTGGACAGACAAGTTTTATCATGTGTTATGGGCATACCGAACTACCCAAAGACTGCCCACGGGGGAGACCTCCTTTGCCTTAGCCTTCAAAACAGAAGCCGTTCTCCCGATTGAACTCAAGCTTCTGTCGGTGCGAGTCATGGCATTCGACGAGCAGCGCAACTCACGGGATCTCAAGGCCAACCTCGACTTGTTAGAAGAAAAATGGTAGATAGCTCAAGTTTGGATGGCAGCCTATAAACAGAAAGTAACCCGCTACTACAACTCCCGGGTCAAGAGCAAAGCCTTCAGAGTGGGGGACTTAGTACTTCGGTGAGCTACTGTTTCACAACCTCAGAACCAAGAAAAACTTGCCCCAAACTGGGAAGGCCCGTATGAAGTCAAGGAGGTAGTCCAGTCCGAAACATACTATCTAAAAGAGCTCGGAGGAGCAGACCTTCCGCGACCATGGAATTCAAAAAATTTACGAATGTATTATTGATAACTTTGCCTTAAATAAAAGTTTCATATTCGCATTTTTTTGTTGGCATGAGCTTATAATGACAGAGAGTAGCTCCTTCAGACAATCGAAACTAAGCATGTCAGGAACAAGAGGAGAACCTCATCTCGATACAAATGAAGGCCCAATTATTAAGAGACCGGATGGGGGGAGAGGCCCTCGCAACGGCCCTTATGCACCTCCACAGCCATGCTAGGAACAGGAGGAGAACCTCGTCCTAACATGAGCAAAGTCGAAGATCCGATTATTAAGAGACCGGATGGGGGGAGAGACCCTCGCAACGGCCCTTATGCACCCCCACAGCCATATTAGAAACAGGAGGAGAATCTCATCCTAACATGAGCAAAGTCGAAGATCTGATTATTTAGAGATCGAATGAGGGGAGAGGCCCTCGCAACGGCCCTTATGCACCCCCACAGTCATGTTAGGAACATGAGGAGAACCTCGTCCTAACATGAGCAAAGTCGAAGATCCAGTTATTTAGAGATCGGATAGGGAGAGAGGCCCTCGCAACGGCCCTTATGCACCCCCACAGTCATGTTAGGAACAAGAGGAGAACCTCATCCTAACATGAGCAAAGTCGAAGATCTGATTATTTAGAGATCGGATGGGGGGAGAGGCCCTCACAACGATCCTTATGCACCCCCACAGTCATGTTAGGAACAGGAGGAGAACCTCATCCTAACATGAGGAAAATCGAAGACTCGGTTATTAAGAGACCGGATGGAGGGAGAGGCCCCCGCAACGGTCCTTATGCACCCCCACAGTCATGTTAGGAACAGGAGGAGAATCTCGTCCTAACATGAGCAAAATCGAAGATCCGATTATTAAGAGATCGGATGGGGGGAGGCTCTCGCAACGACCCTTATGCGGCCCCACAGCCATGTTAGGAACAGGAGGAGAACCTCATCCTAACATGAGTAAAGTCGAAGATCCGATTATTAAGAGACCAGATGGGGGGAGAGGCCCTCGCAATGGCTCTTATGTGCCCCCATAGCCCTGTTAGGAACAGAAAAAAAATCTCATCCTAATATAAGCTGAAATTAACTGTGTCGGGAACAGGAGGAGAACTCGTCCTGACACAAATAAAGACCTGATCGTTTAAGACCAGATGAGGGGAAAAGCCTCCTCAATGGCTCCTCTACACCCCTACAACCGTGTTACAAGTAGAGGAAAAACCCTCACCCAAACATAAAAAAAAAGGAGAGAAAAAGAGAAAGCGACAAGCTACGCCAGAGATAAAAGAAAAATGAGCTACATCTAAGACACAAGGGACCTCATCTCAACGAGGAAGGAAACTCTTATCAAAAATTTTCAGTCTCTAAGGGAGAACCCAACACTAGCAGGAAAAAATAGACTTTCTCAAAGTAACAAAAAGTTCAGGCTCCAAGCCCGAACATCGAGAAAAAGCATCAAATTCGAATGGCCTCGAAAAGACCTTCGGTCATGAACAAAAAAGGTGAATTAACATGGCGATGATCAGGAACTTTCAAACAACGTCGACATCGAATAAGACAAAAGATAAGAGAAGCTCAATAAACGACAACTCAGAGCAAGAATAGACAAGTTCCTTCTTTCTTAACAGCATCTTCCGATACATTTGGTGAAACCGCCGGCTTTCGCCCTCCGATTCTCGAAGCCTCTTCCTCAGAACTTCAGACTCCGCTTCTGCATCCTTGACCGCCTGCTGCTTATAGGTCAGCTGAATTTTCAACCGCTGCAGTTCGGCCTTCTCCTTCCCAAGGGCTACGGACAGTTCTTTTATAGTCCCCCTCAAGGATCGGAGCTCATCAGAGCCTTGAACCGAAACGGTCTGGGCTCTTTCGGACAACTGCTTCTGAAGGCGAGCAACCTCATTGGTCACCGTCTTGAGCCTCCTTTTGTAGTTGTCTATTTGTCCGCACCAGCCGACTCGGTAAGTGTTGTAATTTATCTCAGTGTCTTGTAGCTGCTTCTGAAGGTCGGAGAATTTCTTCGACTAGTCCCAACCGTAGTCAGCCTGAGTTGGAAGCCAGGATGAGCTCCCTTCCAATTGGCTGATCTTCTCCCGTGTGGCCGCCAACTCGACCTTGAGGGAGCTAATCTTGGAGGCCTGAGTCCAAGATCGATCGCTGGTGCATTTCTGGAGTTCCTCAAGCTCCTCCTCGAAGTTGGCCTTCTTCCGACTGTAGTCCATGAAGTCCTTTTTGTGGAGATTTTGAAGGCAAGTAACCTCCACGGTGGCTTCTGAATGGCTCTTCCTCAGCTTGTGAAGTTCGCTGTCCATCTTCTTTGATTTTTTCGTTAGGTAACGAACTTTTCTTCTCAGATCCCGGATCATAGACTTCAAAAGAATCCCCTGTGGTAGGGGAAGAGCTTCGGTAGGGCACTGTTGTCGGAAAATAAGAGCGTCACAATGCAAATCATTGCAAGAAAAAAAAAAGAGAAAAAAGAAGTAGAAGAAGAAAAAGGAGCTCTCTGTAAAGAGGAATCCGATTTCATTGATTGAATAATTCTTAAGCACAAGAGAAAGAAAAAAAAAATTGTAACAAAGAAAAAGTATAAAATTAGAGATCTCGAACCTCTGGAGCAGAAGTGGAGGAGCTCGATGCCCTCTGAAGGTCAGTCACGGCAGCTGCGGCAGTTGAAGAGGTCCCGGCTGGAGGGAGACCGACAGCAGCTTCGGAAGGTCCGGCTTCATCATCGAACGCTTCATCCAGAAAGTTGAGGTCGAGTTCGAAAAACTTTCTGACCACCTTCTCCTGGCAAAGCTTGAAGCCTTTGATAAAGGTGGCCTGGCCGAACTTGATATTCAGATCCCTCATCTCGGAGGAGGTCTTAAACTCCTCCACTGCTTGGGCCTTTGCCTCCGAGACTAGGGTCGAGATATGCTCCTTCAGCTTGGAGACCTCGGCCTCAGCCTTCCTTCTTTCCTCCTCCAAAGCAGCCTTCAGATCCGTCAAAGTTTGTTCCTCCTTCTGGAGCGCCTCTTGGAGACTCGTGACTTCAGCGACCTTCTCCTTAAGACAGGCAGTCTTAGCCTGGTGACCTTCCTCCGCCTGGGCTGCTTCCTTCTTTGTATTTTTCATTGCCTCGATGTTGGCGATGAGCTGGTGTCCAATCTGTAAGAGCGGCCAGAAAGTCAATATGAAAGCTAAGGAATGAACTAAGTGAAGAAGCGAAAGGAAGAAAAAAATAAATCGGTCTACCTTAAGAAAGGACCCTAGAGAGTCCCAAACCCGCTGTTCAGGATCGGCATGGATGATCTTGTGGACGATCTCGGGCAAAACGCACCCGTCGACCAACCTTTTTAATAAATCTCTGTTGTTGAAGGGATTCTCCCCCGGATCCTCTTCGGAGCCGTTGGACCTTTCGATGGCAGCTCTGCTGCTGCAGATCTTGTGGACCACCATCTTCTTCCTTCTCTTCCTTTCGACCCCCGGTGCCTCCTCGGGATGAGACTCTGGAGTGGGAACCTCGACCAGAGGGCTTCTTAAAGAAGCTCGGGGGACTGCGGGCTCGACGTCGGAGGGGGCATCAACGACAATGGCCGCTTGGGCAAGCACGATCGAGCTTGTCTCCTCTACTCTCGCCTTCTTCGCCGACCCAGAAGTTACGGCGCCTTTCCTCATGTGGGCCTTGAAACCCTTGGCTAGTACCTGAGCTGCGTCTACATCCATGTCTGCAATGAAAAAAGATCGGCACAGCTTAGAAACAGAATAAGAGAAAGAGGAAGCCGCGAATGACTTGAGAAAGAAAAAATACCGACAGGGTTGAGAGGGCTCAGGCCGATGTTGAATAAAAGTTGCTCCTTCAGAAGGTCGGGGAGGAGAGGAGCTGGATAAGTCTTAAGTTTATTGGAGGCTTCAAGGTCATCCTTTTCCAGGCTAGAGGCCCAACGGACGGAGTCCCTCAGGGAGCCCCAGGGGGGCAACCCCAGCATCAGGGTCGGGCATCGAATGTAGAAGTACCTCTCCTTCCAGTTGTGGACAGAAGAGGGGGCACCTTTCAGCAACTTCTTTCTACCAAATTGGAGGGATAAGTACTATCAGTCTTTTGTCGAAGGGTGACGCTTAAAGGTATAAAAGTTTTTAAACAAGGGAAGAGTTGGCCGGACTTCAGCTAAATGATAGAGGAAAAGAAATCCTATCAAAAACCTAAAGGAGTTCGACGCTACAGAAACTAGAGAAATATTTAAAAAGCGAAAAAGAGCAAAAACAAAAGATGGGAGTGAAAGTCAAAGCCCAACGTGGAAGGCTTCCTGGTATAAACAAAAGTGGCCAGGGGGAGGGGCACTAGCCCGATCAGTTGATCCGGGAAGCTCAAGCTCATACCTTGGAGAAATCCCATACTGAATCTTAATCAGCGAGAGTTCGTCCGAGGTCAAAGAGCTGAGAATGGTGTCTGGTACAAAGATCGAATAAGATCCGATCCTAAGTATGGGTTCATCTATAGTACTAGAATTTTGGGGGACTGGAGCTGACAAACTTCTAGAACTGCTAGAGGAGGAAGTGTTGGAGGATATTTTGAATCAAATAAAAATCTCAAAAAAATTAGAAAAAATAGGAAACAAGGAACTCACGGAGAAACTGAACGGGCGGAATGCAGAGGAGAAAAAATGGAAGAACAACAAGAAAAAGAAGGGTTCTGAAACTAACCTAGACTGGTCTGAGAGGTGCAGGAGGGCAACGAAGACGATGGAGGTCGACCTGAAGGGTGCCTAAGATCGAGAGGGATGCCGGAGGAGGATGAAGCTCTCGGGGAAGAAGAGGGGACCGAAGAAAAATCTCAGGCAAAGTGAAACCCCTGAAGGAGGGGGACGGGTTTAAATAGACCTCAGGGTCCGACGCAATAATGATTGCAGATCTCCTTTGGCCGACCTACAATCGCTGCGTGTCCCAGTCTTCGTGGCAGACGGCTGACGACTGACAGAATCATTATTGCGCCATACCTGGAGTGACGGTCCAGCAAAAATTTTAAAAAAATCTTTTTGGGTTGCTTCGATTTGAAAAGACTTCAGCACCGGCGTGCCAAACACCAAAATATCTGGAAACAATCGAGTACGAAAATCAAGGGGGGCAACTTCGGCTGTGAAAATTTCTTTATACTTCATTCGAAATTCAAACTCGGAAGTAGGGAGACTAGTGTTGGGTATAAAATAACCCCAGTCAAAGTTCGTAAGAGGCCAACTCTCCCAGGACTCTTCCAGCTTCTGACCTTGTGCGGCATCTTTCTGAACTCCCCCGGCCGTCCGAGCTTCCACAGTACCATCCGGACTCCTCCAGCAGTCGACCTTCCACAGTGTCCTCCAGATTCCTCCAACGGACGAACTCCTATCGTACCCTCCGAACTTCTCCAATAATGAGCTCCTTCAGTCGTCTATCGGACTGCTCCAAATGCTCTCTAGGCTTCACTATCAGCCAATTTTCTACAGTGATCGACTACTCTTCGAATCTTTTCCAGACTTCCTCCTGTCACGATCGACTTTACTCCAAGCTTCTTCTAGACTTCATCAATATCCAGGCTTCTCCAGCAGTAGGACTTCTACAGTAAGCAGACTCCATCCAAGTTTCTACAGTGGTCGACCGTCTTTCGAATTTCATCCGAGCCTCTACAGTAAGCGAATTCCGTCTGAACTTCTATTGCAAGCAGACTTCAGTCGAGTTTCTACAATAAGCGGTCTCCATCCGGGCTTCCATGACAATCAGTCTCCATCCGAGCTTCTATAGAAAGCTGCCTCCTTCTGGACTTCTGCAAGAATCGGACTCCATCCGAACTTCTACAGCGGATGGATTCCAGACGAACTTCTACAACGGACGGGCTCCAGCAGTCGGATTTCTACAGTGACCGACTGTCTCCAGTGTCTTCCTTACCTCTCCAACCATCAACCTTCAACAGCGCCAATCGGACTTCAACAGTGTCAACCAGACCTCTCCAATGGATAAATTTCCTCCAGACCCCTCCAGCAGTCGGCCTTCCACAGTGTCCTCCAGACTTCTCCAACGGACGAACTTCCACAACACCTTCTAAATTCTGCTATTGATCGACCTTCTGTCGGATTCCTCATGCAACCGGACCTCTCCAGCGGACGGTCTTCAGATAAGCTTCTACATCAGTCAAATTTCAAATGGACTTCTCTAGCAATCGGACCCTAGCTGGATTTTTTCAACAGAAAGTCTCCGTCCGGGCTTCTACAGTAGATGACTTTCGCCTGCAGCTTCAATACCTAAGGCACCCAACAACAGTTAACCCATCAGCAATCTCGAAAATATCTGAGCTTCTCTTAAATTGCTGAGACAGAGAGCTATTCCGCTCCACCAGACGTCCCAATCGAGCTTCAGCCATCCAGTCAGAACTCTCCGGCAAGTCGCCACAACGGACACCACTCCACTCTCTGTAACAAACTCCACGTGGCCCCACCACTCTCCGATAAGTCGCGACAATGGACATCACTCCACTCTCTGTAACAAACTCCACGTGGCCCCACCACTCTCCGGTAAGTCGCGACAACGGATACCACTCCACTCTCTGTAACAAACTCCACGTGGCCCCGCCACTCTCCGACAAGTCGCGACAACGGACACCACTACTCTCCGTAACAAACTCCATGTGGCCCCGAACGGCCCACTACCAGGCAGTTACGGACATCGCTGTCAATCGATTACGCTCTCCCGTCTATAAAAGAGACCCCCCAGATATGTTCTCCTCTAAGCTCTAAGCACTATCTCTAAACTCTACTAAAATTCTATTCGAGTGCTCCATTTCTGTTGAAGCAGAGTACTGACTTGAGCATCGGAGGATCTTGCCAGAGCACCCCTAACTCCGATTTAGACTTTCCTTGCAGATCCCGACGGCGGTCGTGATCCCCTCGACTCCAGCTTCTCCGGCATCGATGAAATTCTGCACTAGCAAGAATATTTTTACAAAGCCTTCCCAAGTTGTGATAGATTGGTTTGGAATACTACAGGACTACTTTTTAGCATTATCCTTGAGGGCAAAATTGATCAATCTTAGCTTAACCTCATTCTCTAATAGTTGTTATAGCCTCATGGTTACACAAATCTCTTCAAACTCTCTAATGAATATATATGCATCCTCTATTCCCATGAATTTTAAAAGCATATTGATAATTTGAGGTTTAATTTCAAAATTATTTGCCATGGGTTGAGGCAATCTGATGCAAGAAGGTTGGATAAAACTGACTGCGTAACATAAATCCTTAAGGGTTTGGGGCAGATTGGGTTCTCCCATTATAGAAGTTGTTGGGTTTGAAATAGGAATCGAATCAATTCTTACTAGTTGACCCGACTCCCTTCTCCACGAAAGAAGTGGAGAAATCACTTTGTCTTCTATTTTTTTGAATTTTTTTAAAATTTTTTTATGTTGTTTCCAATCGAGTTTTCAATTAAAAGAAGAGAAGAGAAAAAAAGAAAAATCCTAACTAAGGTTCTCCTAACTCTAGACAACTCTTAACTATCAAGATTGCCTTCGAGTACTTCAAGTTCGAAATCGACTAACCGAATCAGCCAGATAAGTGTAAGATTGGTGGGAGGCTCTCTGTTCTTTTGCAATAAACCTAATTAGAAAACCATCTTTCTTTGGGATGTAGTTTCTGAACCACTTTTCTAGACACCGACAGGCTAACCAACTTGAACCTGATCCAACTCTTAGGTTTTCTTGTCCTAATGAGCTCGGATGTCCTTAGGACTGGCATCTAATCAATTTTATTTGAGGGTTAGGTTAGTGATTTGTGGGCTAAGGAAGGGTGATCAAATCTCCACCTTATCTGATTAATAGGTGATGCCCTTAAGATATATTATGAAAATACAATGTAGAGAAAGAAAGGTGACCAAATAAAGTGAAAGATTTTTAAAGTTTAGGTATTTCTTTATAGTTAAATCTTATATGATTAGTATTTTTTTTTTTATGTTAATCTAATTATAGAAATCAAAGAAATGTTAAGTTTTGAATACATCAGTGAGTTATGAAAGAAATAAAGAGATCCAACTAAAAAAGAATTAAATCAGCTAATAAGAAAAAAAAACTTATACAATCTAAATATAATGTGAGAAATCTAATCTATATTAAAGGCATAAAATCAACTAAGCAAATAAAGCAGTAATTAAAAGAGAAATCTAAGAATTAAAGGTAACAAATTTTTTTTTAATACAAATCAAAATTTATCTTAGGACAACCATACAACTAACTTCCTATTACATCAGGGCAGATTTTGATTTGACTAAAATAACTAAAAGAAAACAGAAAGAAATTACTAAAACTAAAACTAAAAGCATGAAGAACAAGAATCTGAAATACAATTTAAATATGCCAATTCTCCGACAATGGCATCAAAAACTTGATGTATCTTAAATTTATCGCAAGCGTAAGGTGTGCAATACAGCACATCCGATGAGTACGGATCGATCCCATGAGAAATTAGGTTTTAAAGTATGTTTCAATACTTGCTCAGGTGAGCTTTAAAGAAAAAAAGGAGAGATTGTTTGTTGGATTACTAACTATCAAAATAGTAAATTAATTAATTATAAAGATAAATAATCTAAGAGATCTAGGGCTTTTGAATCCACTAGACCAATGAATTAGAAAGCCTTCCTCTGGTTTCTCTTATAATGTCCTTTGATTAAGATGTAAAACATGAACAAGCATAGATCATAAAAAGATTTAACTCAACTATGATCCATCAAGTATTTTGCTTTCACCTTAATTAAGAGACTTTTTTTTTCTCCTTTTTCTCTTGTGTTACCTAAGTATGGACTATAAAGGGGCTCAAACCCAACTATAATCTATCAAAATTTCTATAAGAAAAGAAAAGAAAGGATTTAGAGATTTGTGAGCCTTCTACCAATCATTCCTTCTTGCATCGAATCAAGCTGGACTATGAAGAGATTTTGATCCAACGATGGCCTATCAAGTCTCTTGACAAGAAAGATGAAAGGAAAAGGACTCTAAAAATTAAAAGTTTGAAGAGAAAAAATTCAAAGAAGAAGGCTTCTATTCATGGTCTAGCTTCATCGCAAACCTCAGAGGAATTATTTAGCCAGACATAGTTTGATTTAAAGCTCAAAAAAAAATAAAATAAAATCTTATGCTGCTTGTTAGAATTTAATTTATGAAAATTAAAAATTATAAAATTTAAAGATACAGAAATTTAAACTACTCTACTGCAGAAATTAAAATTACAGAAATTAAATTAAAAAAACTTAATTTATTATTGAATAAAAATTTTAATATAAAAATTTTAAACTCCAAAGCCATTAACGATGCTTAGAGTTGGAATAGAAAATAAAATAAAATAAACTCTTTTACAGAACTTGGCTTCTCTTCTTCTCTTGGCTTGGGGCCAACCTCCCCCTGGCTGACTCTCCTTCTTATATATTGAGAAGAAGGAAGAAAATAAGAACAAGATGGCTAAAATATTTAAAAGATAGGTATGTCTGTCTGTCACATGAACTTCCTAAAAGAAATATGGTGTGGAGAGAGATATATCTTAGAGTAGAGGTATTAGGCTTTATTTATAGATGTTAGAAGGAAGAGAGTTTTATATTTTTTTGATGTAGGACTAATGAAAGGATGTATCCTAAAAAAATTGGATGGATGAGATGAAGTGGTAAGAAGGCTTGGATGGATAAAATGAAGAGGATAGAAAAGATATACTTTTTTTTTAAATAATTTTTTTTTCTCCATATGCTCCCTTCTATTTTTGTTCGTGCGTGTCACCCAGCTCTCACTCGTCAGCGTGCAAGGACCAGCGAAGCCCGCATGAAAAAAAACTGTGTCATGCCCGCCTACTTCAGCCAATGCCCAAATGTCACATCATAGTTTAAGTTGCTGTGAACCCGCGGGAGGCCTCACGTTAAACCGTTCTCAGACCATACCATTGGTTATGGATCCTTGTGAGCCGCATGAAGACAAAATGGTCCATCATGAACTAACAATTTATGAATTGATACGGTGGATTTTTTATTTTAATTTTAATTTTATTTTGACTCTCTATTTTTTATCTCGCACGATCTTTTCAAATCTATAATTGGACTCTTTATGTTGGTGCACATCTTTTTTGTAAAATATACGAAGAAGCATCAATTTTAAAAAAATAAAAATAATTTAATCTATAAATTAATATTTTTATGGGCAAATTTATACACTGATCATCTCTTTTGGTAATTCACCCCATTTGTTGGCATTAAGTATAACTTCTACAATATTCGTGTGCATCCTTAAATAAATTTGGCCAATAGAATCAACATTGGAGAACTTTGATAGCTATCTTTCTGGATGCAAAGTGACCACCACATACTTGATTATGATAGCAAGATAAAATACTTCTAACCTCATTGTCTGGGACACACTTTCTAATGATTTGGTCAAGACATTGCTCAAAAAAATATGGACCATTCCAAATAAATTACTTGAATAAAGAATTTATATCTGTTCAGAGTGGTCCAGTGAGAAGAAACTTTATTAATGGCTAAATAATTGACAATATTGGCATACCATGGTTCAGTGGACATGGACATGAGTTGTTCATTAGAAAAAAAATTATTGATGGCTGGTTCACTAGATAGTGCGACTATGATTTGGGATAAGTGATCAGCTACTGCATTCTCTGTTCCTTTCTTATCTTTGATTTTTAAGTCAAATTCTTGAAGAAGCAAGATTCATCATATCAATCACATCTTGTCATTTTTCTTTGCTAGGAGATATCTAATGGCTGAGTGGTCAGTATAGACAATGGTGTGGGATCCAATCAAATAGGATCTGAATTTTTTTAGGACAAAAATAATGGCCAGGAACTCCTTTTCAGTGGTAATGTAATTAAGCTGCGCATCATTTAAGATTTTACTAGCATAGTAAATAACTCTAGACAGCTTATTAATTCTTTGTCTTAAGTCTATGCCCACAGTATGATTGGATGTATCGCACATGAGTTCAAAAGATTCAGATCAGATAGGAGGATGAATGATGGGGGCTGAAATGAGTGTATTTTTAAGAAACTCAAAAAACTCTAAACACTCAAGAGTGGACTCAAACTTGATTTTTTTTACTAACAAGTTTGTTAACGGATAAACCACTTTGCTAAAATTGGCAATGAACCTTCTATAGAATCCAGCATGTTCTAAAAATGAATGAATTTTTTTGACCATCTTGGGTGGTGAAAGACTTGCAATCAGGTCAACTTTGGCTTTGTCTACTTTAATTCTCTTTTTCGAAACTATATGACCAAGAACTATACTCTCTCTAATCATGAATTGGCATTTTTTCCAGTTGAGAACTAAGTGCTTCTCTTTATATCTTTCTAGGACTAATCTCAGATGATCTAAGCATTTGAAGAAGGTAGGGCCAAAGACAGAAAAGTCATCCATAAAAATTTTTAGAAATTGTTCAACCATATCACAAAAAATGCTAATCATGCATCTCTGTAAGGTTACTGACGCATTACATAACCCAAAGGGCATATACCTATAAGTGAAGGTTCGAAAAGAATAGATGAATGTAGTCTTTTTCTAGTCCTCGGGGCTATGGGGATCTGGTTATAGCCAGAGTATCCACCAAGAAAATAATAGAACTCTTGTCTGACTAATTTCTCTAATATTTGGTCAATAAATGGCAAGAAAAAGTGATTTTTCCTTATTGCAGCATTCAATTTTTTTTAGTTTATACTGACCCTCCACCCCATTTAGGTCCTAATCGGGATAAGTTCGTTCACCTCATTCTGAACCATTGTTATCCTGAATTTTTGGGTATTGCTTGTACAGAAGCTTATCCATGAGCTATTAGAGATGGGGTAGATAATTTCATTTTCAAGTAACTTTAAGATTTTTTTTTTGATTACATCCTTCATGATTGGGTTAAGTTTTCTATATACATCTCTAGTTGGTTTGACCTCTTTCTCTAGGTATATTCTATGTTGAACTATAGAAGGGCTTATTCTCTTAATATCGGTCATGGTCCAACCTATTGCTTCTCGATTCTCTCTCAGGATTGCTAACAACTCCTCTTATTTAGGATTTAGGTCTGATGCGATAATTACAAGCAAAGTTTTCATTAGACCCAAATATGCATACTTAAGATGCTCGGGGAGGGGTTTCAATTCTAATTTGGGTGCCTCTTCTTTTGATGGTATGGGTGATGGTTTAACTATTTTCATGATTAGTTCAGTGGGAGGCTCCTGTCTTTGACTATTCCTATTATCTATAGAAATTGCATTGATATCCTCAAATTCATGGGTTAGCCAAAAACTAAACTCGTGATTGACTTTCTCATCACTAATGTCAATGGGCTCAAAAATTTTATCTTGAATAACATTTACATCAGCACGCTGGGTGGATTCCTATTGTAGATTAAATATATTCAATTCAATGGTCATGTTTTCAAAAGATAGCTTTATAAGTCCATTTTAACAGTTGATTTCAGCATCCACAGTAGTTAAGAATGGTCTTCGTAAAATAACTAGGATATGACCCTTGGGATTTGTAACTGGTTCAGTCTCTAAAATGATGAAATCTATAGAGAAGATAAAATTGCCAATCTTGATCAAAGCATCCTCTACCATTCTTTTACGGATCCTAAGAGTTCTATCTATTAATTGTAACATGATCCCTATCGGCTGAAGTTTCTCCAATCCTACTTACTTATAAATTGAATAAGGAAGAATATTTACATTAGCCCCTAAATCTAGCAAGGCCTTCTCAAAATGGGTCTCTCCAATAACACCTGAAATTGTCAGAAATCCTAGATCCTTATATTTTATCAGCACATGACTAGACAAGTACGAGCTCATATTTTACTGCTAAAAATACTCTCTTTGGTACATTGGTGGTCCTTTTCTTAGTACAAAAGTCTTTTAAAAATTTAGCATAAGTTGGAACTTGTTGAATCATATTTAGAAGAGCGATATTTACCTGAACTTGCTTAAACACCTCTAATATTTTATCCAAATATTTTGATTATTTAGTAGACCTTAGTTGATTTGGAAAAGGAGCTCTAGGAATTGTGGGTTTTAGGATTGGTATACTATCAGTTTCAGAAACTTGAGTTTGTAAGATGAGTTGTTCATAAGGTATGAATAGCATTTACATGGTTGACTTAGTTTTCTTATTGGGGTCGTGGATCATTTTGATTTCTTGGGTTGGGCTTAAGTTAGCTAGATAGCCTACCTCATTCTCGCTCATTCATGGCAGAGGCTAGCTGACTCAACTGTATTTTCAAATAGGCTATGGCCTAGGTATTAGTATTTATGAGTTGGCCTGTGGTTTGCATAAAATTGCTCAGTGTGGCATTGGTGTCAGTATTAGATTTGACTAGGGCTTCTAGACTTTTCACTAGAGAACTAAGTTTTTTCTCATTATTATTAAAGTCTGATGGGTTGTTTATCATAGGGTTAGTGTTCAAAATTATATCCCAGAGCCAATCGTTAGCCTATTGACGGTTGAGCTAATTGATGTAATTGTATATGAATTAATTATTAATAAAATATTATTTGATAATTTTTATCATTAAGCTTATACATCTTCTATATCTAACTTCTGTGTTATGATGAGAGTCCTTAGAACTATTTTAAATCGATAAAGAAGAATTTATCATTTAGTCCTTAAATGACTTCACGATCAAATGATATGCTATTATTAAGACGATAGCTATATCAAGTATAGGTCATTGTGTACCATATGAATTGATTGTCTTCTTAATTAAAAAGCATAGAAATACTGATTTGGCATGCAGATAAAATATAAGAGTATATTTTGCTAAATATGACCTATTCTGGAGTACTCTACTGTCAAAAGTTACTCTGAAGGGATATGGATATAAGTATCCCTCCAACCTGAGATCACTATAGTGACTTGTAAGCAACTCACTGTGCTTTGGTGCCGGACTATCTAAATTTTTAATTCAGAGTCAAAAGTTTTCTAGACACAGTCAAGTACTTGTGAAGTTGGTGCATGAGTCAAGATGGGATTGGCCACTTCAAGGGATTGGACAGAATGCTTTGTGTTTCAATTTAGTAAGACCTTGGTCAGGACAATCCTTATGAGGAGTCACAAGATTTATTAGGTTGAGACACATATTGGATGTACTATTAAGAGTTGGGAGTTTAAACTTTAGATCATCTTGAGCATCAAGGATCAAAGGGATGAATTATACAGTAACCATATGGTAGTAGGTTCTGAGTGTTGCTTTGTATACATTCGGCCTATCTGGACGTCGGGTACCATTGCTAGATAGTTACTCTGATTGGCATAAAAATCTGTTCATATACTATCGGCTTAAAGTCAAACCTATGGGGTTATACATATTAGAAGTTTCTCTCTAATCAATTGACAGATCGATGATTGAGAATCATCCGAGGGTAAAATTATCAATACGATTGATAATTAACCCTGTGCAACAGTTGCAATAATATTATTCGCTAAGTGTTAGTAAAATTTAGGAGGATTGGTCCATGGTTAGATCATTGATTAACTTAATTTAATTAAGTATTAAAGTTTGGATCAAGTCTAATTGAATTGGATTCAATTAGATCGAACCCGATTGGGTTATAGGATGACCTGATTGCTAAGGAAGAATTAGTCCTAATTTGATCGGGATTTGGATTCAATCTATTCCTAATTAGATTAAGATTTTAAATATTTAATTAGATTAGGCTAACTCATCTTTATTTGGGTCTAAACTAATTGGGTTTGGATGAAACCTAATTAAGAAGTGAATAACCAAAACTCTAGAGTCCAACTTAGTTGGACTTCCTCCCTTGCGCCACATCATTTCTCCATGCCACTTCTCATTGCACAAAATGAGTTTGTACATGAGAAAAACTCCAGCAAGAGGCCCTTGGTGTCACCCACCATGGATAAAGAAGAGGTGGTTTTAATTTGAATTCAAAAAGGTTTGAATTCAAAACCCTAATCCCTATCCTATTCAAACCACCCACCGGCCACCTTGTGAAGGACTCCTTTTGTGCAACAAAAAGAGAGTGCTCTTGATGTTTTTTCACGCCCCACACCTCTTATTTTGCCCTTCTTAAGATTGGTTTGGGTGAGGATCAAATTTGGTAGAGTTTGAATTCAAAATAATTTTGAATTCGAACTAAATTTGATCCTTATCCAACCTCTTTACCTTGTGATCAGCAACCATAAAAGCAATGATTTTTTGTGTGCCAATTATGCTTTGCTTTTCACCATGTGAGAGCACTAAGAAAGAGAGAAGCTGAACTCTCTTTGGGGTGTGAGGATCTGGGGTGGGCGCTATCATTTTGGCGTGAGCATTGGAGGAGATCCAACTCCTCTTTGGGTGAGAGACCTAGAATTGTTCTAGGATTTTTTAGTGAGAAAAAATACTAAAGAGAAGAGAGTTCTCCTCTAATTTTTCTTCTACCATCTAACATCTTCTCTGATCCATCTTCAACATTGAAAAGATTCTGGATGATCGAAAAAGGAGATCAAATCAAATCTATCATTAAAAGCCATCTACACAAACTAGCACTCCCGTAGAAGGCTGATCGGTTTGAGGGCTTTGTGTAGATGATCCATAGAGGCCGGACACCTTGTGAGGCTGTGAGCAACTAGCAGAGCTTCAGATCCATGAGTTTTAGTTACAGTGTTCATCTATCCATGCTCAAGTATAGGGTTTAGAATCCTAGTAACTGTAGATATGATCTGCTCCTTATGCTGATTTTTTCACATACTTGCTGATTTTAAATTCAAATTTTTATACATTATATATCATGTCATAGATCTTTCTATAAGTATTTTAAGATCTGATTTTATGTATGTATTTGTAGATTAAAAGGTCTAATCTAGCTTATTTCACTATAAAAATTTTTGAAATGCATACATAAAATCCTACATTTTTTTGCAGCAGTGATATCAGAGCACTAGATTCTTTATGACATGTATATCTATGCATATAGTTTAATATCTGATTTTAAATTGAAGCATATGATGTTTATTTTGATGTTTATTATCTAATTTTGATGTTATCAAAATATAATAATCAGATCTAAAATAATTTAGATTTGATCTAAATTAATTTGATTAGATGATCCGAGTAGTGTAGTAGTCAGATTGGATAGCTGGTTATGGCCATCTAGTCATAGGAGAAAGTAGGATTTCATGGCCCTATCTTTTCATTCGATGGGGTTCTCTTATGGCATGTAGGGGTTCCCTTTTACCCTTGAAGATGAATGGTGAAAAGATGTGACATCTAATCTTATGATTAAAATTATTTTAATCATTGATGTGCAAAATAATTTTGAAAATTAAGTAATCTATTGCTGTTCTGTTGAATTGTGTCAATTTAGTCTCATTTGAGTCAACTCAATTTGAAATTTTATTGACCTATTCCTTGTTTGGGTTGACCCAATATCCTGGTGAGTCGGCTTTGTTTCTTGCTGAGTTGACCGACTTTGGTGAGTCGGCTCAATCCAAGGATGAACCGACTCAATCATTCATAATTATTATTTTATGCATAAATTTATTTATAAAATTATTTTATAAAATTTAAAATTATTTTTAAATATCGAATCCTAACCCATGTCAGTCTCAAACTTAATTAAGAATTGAGTTGAACCTATTAGATCTAGAATTGTGAATTAAAAATTTAATGTCATTCACATAAAATATAGGAAGATGAGTTTATGGGTTAGCTTGATCAGGTCCTCCTAATTGGGTTAGATCCTAAGATTAGAATCAAAGAACTAAATGGACTAAATAGAAAAATTGATTAAGTCTAACCAAAAGTTGAATTAGATTAAATTAGAATTTCTCTAGAGCCCATACTATCATTGTAGTTGGTCGAGTCCATATCTTTGATTAGACCAAAATGAACTTTAATTTCTAGCTCAGTGGTCGAACCCAAGTCTATAAGTTGATTAAGTTGAAATTGATTAACCAGTTGGTGTCTAAGGTAAGTTTGGTAGTCTTTATCGGTGGTTATTAATTGAGAGCTACTCACATAGATTGAATCTATGGTGAGTTAATAACATATCCCTCCCATCGATCTTACTTATCTGGCCAATATAGTAAATTATACTTTGATTAGATCACTTAATGATTAGGGTTGACCTATGCTTACTAGAAACTTAGTTCAACTGATTTAGGTGCTCCTAGTTTGATTTGTCTCTATCCTCTTCAAGACTTGGTAAAGTCAATGGATGGATTGATGAGTTGTCAGTTGGACCAGCTTGTTTCTAGTTCACCATAATCTGACTTGGTGAAGTCAGTAAGAGAATTATGATTAGCTGGTCAGTATCTTTAATTCTTTTTAATTATGCTAACTAAATTCTCTAAATTATTAGATCCATAAAATGAGTTGGTTATGGGGATAACTAGATCATAACCTCCCATTATAGTGAATGGTAATGAATCCATTATTTCAGATTGACATTACAAGCACCTTACGCCTGGTATTTCTCTAAATAATAGAATTATCATTCATTATATGATAACTCTACTGTACTATCTGATGAATGGTTGGGTTGGTTGAGCCATACTCAGACCTAATCATTCATTAGTTAGAATCACTGAGTAGGTTCATGTTAATGGCTAGACCTAACCGGGACTTTCAGTGGAGGCCCTTAGCCTACTGAAATGAAATCTAAGACAAAACTAATTGCTAAAAATTATTTAAAAAAATAATTAGTTGAAAACCTATCCATAGATGCACATGGGTTGGCTGAGCCATACTCAGGTCCATTGCAGTCTATGTGGATTCTAGTACCCACTAAGGAATTAAGATAATTTCTCGAATTGAAAATAAAGACTATCAATTCATATAAAATAATAGAAGAACCTTTAGAATAAAGTTCATATCTTTAAGCTTAATTAATTCATATACTAATTAGATTTATATTTTTTCTTTCTTTTCATAAATGGCCAGTATCGAGTCACTCCACTCATTGTTTGACAGTGATGAGCTTATTGGATCCAACTTCGATAGCCAATATCAGAAGATGAATGGCGAGAGATTTCTGAATGTAGGAGATAGAAGCCAGGTTCCAATCCTGGCCTTAGGAGTTATCGAGCTTGTTTTCAAATCTAATAGTATCACTTTAAGTGATTATCACTATTGTTCATCTTTCTTGATGAATATAATCTCTATTGGTTTTTTGGCTAAAGATGGTTATAGTTTATCAATAAAGAATGATCATTGCAATATCATTATGAATGATATTACAATAATGCAAGGCAAATTAAGAAATGACATTTATATTTTATCACAGCCTGTGAGTATATTGTACACTCCAAATAAATATCCTAAGTTAGATAATATCATGGATGCCTACCTTTGGCATTGTAGGCTCGAGCACATTAACAAGAACAAGATAAACAGGTTAGCTCAAGAGGATATCCTGAATATTAATGATTGTGAATCATTGCCGACTTGTGAGTTTTATCTTCTTAAAAAGATGACTAAGTCACCTTTTACTAAAAAAAGTGAACGAACCAGTGAAGTTTTAGGTCTAATACATAGTGATGTATGCAGATCTATGAACATTAGTGCTAGAGAAGGGTATAGCTATTTCATTACGTTTACAAACGACCTATCAGGTATGGGTATGTCTACTTGATGAAACACAAGTCTGAATCATTTGAAATATTCAAATAATTCAGTAATGAAGTAGAGAAATAAACTAAAAAAAATATTAAAACTCTTCGGTCTAATCGAGAGAGTGAATATCTTTGAAGGAAATATGTGGTAGTGCAGTACATGTAATTTTAAAATTTTATGTAGTGAAAATAATAGATTAAATGATTTAATCCTAATCACATATATAAGATCCTATCTTAGACTACCACATCATGAACTTTGATATGAAAATATACACTTTAGATCGGAAAATAAAAATCACATCGATCTCATCGATGTTGAAATTTTAGACCTAATTATTAGATCTACCATAGGAATCAAAATAAGTTAGAGATCGTTATCAAATAAATTTGATCTTGATCTCCTCTAGTCCAATAGTTGGAGAAGATATTCTTCAGATCACTCATAGCCACACAGAGTCATCTGGCCTCTGCAGAAAGATCCATGCGAAGACAGGCGTAGATCAGGGACTTGGAGGTGCTAGCTGACAAGCAACTTCGATAGCTAATTTGTTTCTCCTTCTTCAAGTACCTTAGATACTTCAAAGTAAGAGAGAAATAAGAGGAGGAATAGAGGAGGAGGAGAAGAAGCTCTAGAAATAGAAAAAACATCAAGAGAATGATCATGGGACGTCCAAGAGAGAGGACCCCTTTTTATAGACTAGGAATTAGGGCTTTTCAAGGAAGAAAACCAAGAGTTAATGCCAAAACCTTCTTTTGGCATCCCAAAAAATTTTAAAAAAATTATTAAAATGTGGAGAAGAATTCTAATGTCTCACATACTAAAGGATTCTCTAAGAAAAAAAAAATTAATATAGTATTAATAATATTCTATATACGAAATTTTTTTTTTCTACTTTACCTTTTATCTCTAATTTGGATCGCATTCGAATTAGACAAGAGATAATATGATGACTCATTAGCTATAGCCACCCACCATTATTAGATCCTCTATCATGATGTCAAAAATTACAATCCAAATCCAATTAGGCATGGAGAAATTGGTATGGATCCAGGTGTGGCGCAAGAGATAAGGATAAAGTCTTAGTTTGACTTGGACTTTTCATTTCTAATTCAAATCAAATTTGGATTGAACCCACTAATACAAATAAATCTAATCCAATTGAAAACCTAAATATCTTATCAAATTTCTAATTCAAATAAAAATTAGTCGAGTCAAAATCCTGATTGAATTAGGATCAAATTTCTCTTGTAATCGGACTCGACATATCAAACCCAATCAAAGTCAAACTGAATCTAATTCAATTAGACTTGTTCCAAAGCTCTTTGCTTAATTAAATTGAGTCAATTAGTAATCTAATTATTAATTAATTTTCTAAAAATAGTAGAGTCCCAGTCCCAGTGGGATTGTCCCCCAGAGTCTTAGTCTGAGTAGGACTCTTCACCAGAGTCACAATCTAATTGGACTCTTCAGTTATCTAATCTGATCAAATCTTCTAATGCATGTGACCCCATAAGTTTGAATCTAAACTAATAGCATAGGAATAACTTCCTATACCAATCGATGTAACCATCTAGTAATGATGACCCGACGACCGGATAGGTCGAAGTATTGCAAAGCAATCTTTTAGAACCTACTGGCATATGGTTACCGTATAATTCATCCCTTTGACCCAAATGCTCAAGACGACCTAGAGTTTAACTGTCAATTCTAATATAGTCAACTATATTGTATCTCAACCTTTAAAATCCATCTCATAGATTATCCTAGCTAAGGTTTTACTAAATTGAAATATACTGATGCATATCTCCTATTAATTCAGAGGGGTCAATTCCATCTTAACTCACACACCGACTTGATAAGTACTTGACTGCACCCAGTAGCCTTCCATCATTGAGTTAGAAACTTAGATGATCCGATACTAAAGTACAGTGAGTTGCTTACAAGTTACCATGATGGTCTCAGGTCAGAGGGACACTTATACCCATACCCTTCATGAGCTACTCTTGACGGTAGAGTGCTCGGCATATGATCATGTTCGATACGAATGTACTCCTACATTCCATCTGCATGCCATAACAGTATCTCCATACTCTTTGGTTAAGAGGACAACCAACTCATATAGCACGTAATGATCTATACTCGATAATGCTATCATCCTATTAATAGCATATCATTTGGTCATGAACATTTTTAAGGACTTAATGACAAATCCTCTTTTGTCGATTAATTATAGTCCTAAAGACTTCATTACAATACAGGAGTTCAAAGATGGATAATTTATAATAAAAATATTAAATAACTTTAATTAATAAAAATTTATATATAATTTATAAAATGAGCACAATCGTCTAACGATTGATTTTGAGATATATTTTTCAATAACTACCACTTGGACTAAAGCCAATCGGTACAGTATCGAATACCCATCTTCGACTTGTGGTCATCGAACTCTTTGATTTTGAGAGCTTTAGTAAATGGGTTGGTCAGGTTCTCCTTTCCGTCGATCTTCTGAAGGTTGATGTCACCTTGATCCATGATCTCCTGATAAAGTGATAGCGGTGTAGAATATATTTGGTGTGCTGATGTGATCTCGACTCTTTGGCTTGAGTAATGGCTTGAATATTATTACAGTATAACAAGACAGGGTCATTAATGGAGGGTGCCACTCCGAGCTTATCGATGAACTTTCGCAACCATACAGCTTCCTTCATAGCATCGGATACTGTGATATACTCTGCTTCGCAAATAGAGTTTGCCACAGTATGCTGTTTGAAATTTTTTTAACAGATCTTTCAATCATTTAGGATAAAAATATAACCCGACACACTCTTACTATCGTTATGGTCTGATTGAAAGCTAGAGTCGGTGAATCTCACCAATTTCAAGTTAGTTTCACCATACACAAGCGACTGGTCCTTAGTATTTCTCAAATATTTAAGAATGATCTTTATGATCTTCCAGTGATTTTCTCCTAGATCAGACTGGTATCTGCTCACTATCCCTGGTGAGTATACCATGTCTAGTCTCGTACATATCATGGTGTATATAATAGAACCCATTATCGAAGCATATGAAACTCTACTCATACGCTCTCTCTCTTGAGGAGTTGTCGGACAATCTTCTTTCGAAAGAGAAATTTCTTGGCCTATCAGAAGATAGCCTTTTTTGAAATTCTCTATGCTGAACCATTTCAGCATGGTATCTATGTACGTGGATTGTGAGAGCCCAAGCAGCCTCTTAGATCTATCCCTATAGATCTTCATCTCTAGGATGTAGGCTGCTTCTTCCAGATCCTTCATGAAGAATTATGATGATGGCCATACTTTTATTCCTCGTAATGTCGGGACATCATTCCCGATTAAGAGAATATCATTCACATACAACATAAGAAATATAATTATTAAACCATTTGCCCACTTATATATACAGGGTTCCTCTCCATTCTTAACGAAGCCATACGTTCTGATCACTTTATCAAAATATATGTTTCAACTTCGAGATGCTTGTTTCAATTCATAAATGGATCTCTGAAGCTTGCACACCTTAGACTCATCTGTGGATGTGAACACTTCAGGTTGTATCATATACACCTCTTCATTCAGCTCTCCATTGAGGAAAGCTATTTTCACATCCATCTGCCAGACTTGATAGTCCAGGTATGCTACTATCGCAAGCATGATCCGAATGGATTTGAGCATTGGCACAGGAGAACATATCTCGTCATAGTCAATACCATAATGTTGATAATAATCTTTGGTAACCAAATAGGCTTTATAGGTCTCCACTTTCTCATCTGCAACCCTCTTTCTCTTGAACACCAACTTACACCCTATGGGTTTAACCCCTTTAGGTGGGTCAACCAATGTCCATACATTATTGACCTTCATGGATTCTATTTCGGATTTCATGACTTCAAGTCATTTGTCAGAGTCAGACCTTTGCATCACATCCATATAGGTGATCGAATCTTCATTATTCTCATTGAGTTCAACAGGATCCCCATCCCAGACCAAGAAATCTAAGTACCTGTCCGACTGACGCAGTACTCTACCAGATGTCTTAAGGATGTTTGTTCATTGGGCTCTAGATCTGATCTTATCAAATTTGGTTCAGATTCAATTATTGATGTCGATTCTTCTACCTGTCGAACTTCATCAAGTTTGATTTTAGAGGCACTTATTCCTTCACTAAAGAATTTTTTTTCCAAAAAGTGTGCCTTACTGCTGACAAACACCTTTTGTTCAGCAGGTAGGTAAAAGTAATATTCTCTCATTTTCTTAGGATACCCTATGAAATTATACTTATCGGACCTAGGACTGAGCTTGTTAGTTTGTAATCGTTTAACATAAGCTAGACACCCCCAAACCCTAAAGTAAGAGAGATACGGCCTACACCCTGATCATATCTCATATGGTGTCTTACTAACTAACTTGCTCAATATATTATTGAACACAAGATAGGCTGTTTCAAGTGCATATCTCCAAAAGAAGATCGACAAAGTTGCAAACCCTATCATGGATCGAATCATATCCAACAAGGTTCGACTCCTCTTTTTCGAGATGCCATTATGCTGTGGTGTCCCTGAAGGGGTCCATTGGGAGAGAATCCTATTCTCTCTTAGATATGTTAGAAATTTATTGGAGAGGTATTCACCTTCTCAATTAGATTGAAGAGTTTTAATACATTTTTCAGTTTGTTTCTCTACTTCATTACGAAATCGTTTGAACATTTCAAATGATTCAGACTTGTGTTTCATCAAGTAGACATATCTATACCTAGATAGGTCATCTGTGAACATAATAAAATAGCTATATCCTCCTCTGGCATATATGCTCATGGGTCCACATACATCAGTATGTATCAGACCCAGCACATCACTGGCTCATTCACCTTTTCTAATAAAAGATGACTTGATCATCTTTTCAAGTAAATAAGACTCACAGGTAGGTAATGATTCATAATCATCCTTATCAAGAATTCTTTCTTGAGCTAACCTGTTCATCCTATTCTTGTTGATATAACCTAGCCTACAATGCCAAAGGTAGGCATCTGTGACATCATCTGTTCCATAATATTTATTTGAAAAGTACATTACATTAGGCCTAGATACAACATAAATATCATTATTCAACTATCCACGCAAAATTGTAACACCATTCAAAATGATATTACAAAATTTTTTTTATTGATATTTCATAATTAAAATTGGCCAAGAGGCCTATAGAAATAATATTTTAAAAAAAATTAGGACAGTAATGACACTCACCAAGAACAATGTAATGAGACTCGAATACAAGCTTGATGATTCCTAAGGCTAGGACTGAAACTGATCTTTCATCTTTAATGTTCAGGAATCTCTCGCCATCTCCAAATCTCTTAATGACCTGAAAACCCTGCAATGAATTGCAAATATGAATAGGACTACTGGTATCCAATATCCAGATCATTGTATAATAAAGAGAGAAGTTACAAGGTATTATCACATAAGTACCTTGTCTAGTAATCGATTGTTGCTTCTTCTTTGGTCTGTTTGGGTCAAGAGAAGTGATATACTGAGGACAATTCCTCTTCTAGTGACCCTGCTTCTTACAAAAGAAGCACTCTACCTAACTTTGATCAGTCTTGAACTTAGGTTTTTGGGACTGACTTCCAGCACTAGGCACCTTCTTATTCTTCTTCTTTTTTTCTTTCTTAAAGGGATGACAACTACCCAAAGAAGATCCTCCCAGTAAATTCACCATCTCCATGTAGAGCTGGTGATCCTTCTCAAAAATCTGTAGCAACCCCAACAGATCGTGGTAGTTGACTACAGGCTTCGTCATTTTGCAATGACTGAGGAATGACATGTAGGACTTGGGTAGGGAGTTCAGGATCGCATCCTTCTCCAGCTATTCGTGCAAAGAAAAGCCGAGTTTGCTCAATTTTTTAATCTATTGGATCATGTACAATACATGATCGGTAAGAAATGCACCCTCTCTCATCTGAATGTTGAAAATGATGCAACTAGTCTTGTGCCGCTCAACGTCGTCAGGAGTATCAAAGGAATCCCTCAACACTTAAAATATTTTCTCTGGTTGAGCCTCTTCAAATTTTTGACTGAACTCATTGTTCATAGAGGCCTACATAATATAATGAATCATGGTACAATTATTGAGCTACTTCAAACAAGTGTCTCAGACCATGCCTCGAGCATTGGGAGCAAGCTCCTCAGGTGCCGGATCCATTATCATATAAAGGATCCTCTCATGCTCCAGGACTATCTTTAATTTTTGATACCAATTATCAAAATTTGGTCCGATAAGCTTCTCACTGTCCAACAATAATCGGAGCAACAAATTTGAGGCCATATCTGCACACATAAGAAAAATACAAAGCCTAATTAGTATATGAATTTGTTGATCCTAAAGATATGAACTTTAGTCTAAAGGTTCTCCCACTATATGAATTGATAGCCTCTACCTCCAATTCGAAGAATTACCTTAATTTCTTAGTAGGTACAAGAATCCATACAGAGTATATATAGGTCTGAGGATGGCTCGATCAATCCATATGTACGTATGGATAAGTTCTCAACTAATTATTTCTTCAAACAACTTCTAGTATTTAATTTAGTCATAGTTTCATTTCAGTAGGTAATGGGCCTCCACTGAAAGTTCTGATTAGGTCAAACCATTAACATAAACCTACTCAGTGATTCTACCTAATGAGTGATCAGTTCTGAAGATGGCTCGATCAACCTAACCATCATCAGATAGTTCAAAGAATCATCATATGATGAATGTAATTCTATTATTCAGAGTGAACACCAGATGGATGGTGCCTGCAATGTCAATCATAAATAATGAACCTATTACCATTCAACTTAATGGGAGGCTATGATCTAGTTATCACCATAACTAGCTCATTTTTAGAGACCTAATAATTTAGAAGATTTAGTCAATTTAGAGAAGAAGAGAGAAGAAAAGATCAATCAGTAGATCACAATCCTCTCACTGACTTCACCAAGTCACTGAATCAGATTAGGTCATGCTGATTGAACTGGCACCTAGATCAGTCATACTGATCAACCTTAATGGCATGGGCTAACTCAAATCACTTAGCGATCTAACCAAAATCTAGTTCACTAAATTGGCCAGGTAAGTGAAATCGATGTGAGGGTCTGCTAAGTTTGCCTTAGATACCATCAAAATGGTCAGGTAAGCCACTCTCAATTAAAAACCATCGGTCAAAATGTCAAACTTATCTTAAACACCAATTGGTTAACTAGTTTCGATTTGACCAACCTAATAATTCGGGTTCAACCACCGAACCACAATCAAGGTCCATTTGATCTAATCAAAGATATGGACTTGACCATTTACAACTATTATACTAAAAAAATTCTAATTAATCTAATTCAACATTTGGTTAGACTTAATCAATTTTTTTACATGGTCAATCAATTCTTTGATTCTAACCTTAGGTCTAATCCAATTAAAGAGAAGGATCTGATTTGAGCTAACCCATGCCTCATATTTTATACAATGTCATTAGATTTAAATTATAATTCTAGATCTATTGAGTTTAACACTTAATTCTTAATTAAATTTTGCATCAACATGGTTAAGATTTTGAAAATATTTTTTTATATAAATTTTTTACATTAAATCATAAATTTTTTTAGATCAAATCTAAATTTTTATGATTTTAAATTAAAATAATTTTGATTAATCAAAATTAGATGTAACTAACCATCTTCGCAACTTGCATCACATACAACAACACCTAGGGGTTTCAAGATCTAGGATTTTGCAAGAAAGTAAGTTTTCTCTTTTCGCTTTCTTTTTCATGGAACCTCACAGTGGTAACCCTACATGCCATGAAGAATACCCCATTGAATGAAAAGAGAGGATCATGAAACCCTACCTGCTCCTATGACCGGACGGTCTGATGATTACCCAATCTGAGTACTTTACTACTCAAAATATCTAATCTAAATAAATAATAATCAGATCTAAAAATAAACTAATTTAGATCTAATCTAAATCATAAATAATCAGATCAAATAAAAAAAATTAGATCTAAAGTCATTGATTCACATCAAAACAACCTACTCTGATACCAGTTGAAGAAAATATACGGTAGTGCAGTACATGTAATTTTAAAATTTTATGCAGCAAAAATAATAGATTAAATGATTTAATCCTAATCAGATGTATAAGATTCTATTTTAGACTATCACATCATAATTTTTTATATAAAAATATATACTTTAGATCTGAAAATAAAAATCGCATCGATCTCATCGATGCTGAAATTCTAGATCTAACTATTAGATCTATCATAAGAATCAAAATAAGTTAGAGATCATTACTAAATAAATTTGATCTTGATCTCCTCTAGTCTAATAGTTGGAGAAGGTACTCTTCAGGTTGCTCATAGCCACATGGAGTCATCTGACCTCTACAGGAAGATCCATGCGAAGACGGGCACAGATCAGGGACTTGGTGGTGTTAGCCTGCAAGCAACTTCGACAGCTGATTTGTTCTTCCTTCTTCAAGTACCTTGGATACTCCAAAGTAAGAGAGGATCAAGAGGAGGAATAGAGGAGGAGGAGGAGAAGCTCTGTAAATAAAAAAAATACCAAGAGAATGATCATGGGATGTCCAAGAGAGAGGACCCATTTTTATAGACTAGAAATTAGGGCTTTCCAAGGAAGAGCACCAAGAGTCAACACCAAAACCTCCTTTTGGTGTTCCAAAAAATTCCAAACAAATCATTAGAATGTGGAGAAGGATTTTGAAGTCTCACATGCCAGTGAATTCTCCAAGAAAAGTAAAAAAAAAATAATATGGTACCAAAAATATTCTATATATGAAAATTTTCTTTCCTAGTTTACCTCTTATCTCTAATACGGATCGCATTCGAATTAGACAAGAGATAATATTATGACTCATCAGCTATAGCCGTTTACCCTTAGTGGATCCTCTATCATGATGCCAAAAATCACAATCCAAATCCAATTAGGCATAGAGAAATTGGCATGAATCCAGGTGTGGCACAGGAGATAAGGATAGAGTCCTAGTTTGACTTGGACTCTTCATTTCTAATTCAATTCTAATCCAAATCAAATTTAGATTGAACTCACTAATAGAAATAAATCTAATCTAATTAGAAACTTAAATATCTCATTAAATTTCTAACCCAATTAGAAATTAACCGAGTTAAAATCTTGATCAAATTAGGATCAATTTTTTCTTGTAATTGGGCTGATTATATCAAATCCAATCACAGTCAAATCGAATCTAATTTAATTAGACTTGTTCCAAAGTTTTTTGCTTAATTAAATTGAGTCAATTAGTAATCTAATTATTAATTAATTCTTTAAAAATAGTAAAGTCCCAGTGGGACTCTCCCCCAGAGTCCTAGTCCGAGTAGGATTCTTCACCAAAGACATAATCCAATTGGACTCTTCAGCTATCTGATCTGATCAAATCTTCTAATGCACATGACTCCATAGGTTCGATCCTAAGTCGATAGTATAGAAATAACTTTCTATATCAATCGATATAACCATCTAGCAATGATGATCCGACGATCGGATAGGTCGAAATATTGCAAAGCAACCTTCTAGAACCTATTGGCGTATGGTTACCATATAATTTATCTTTTTGACCCAAATGCTCAAGATGACCTAGGGTTTCACTATCAACTCTAATTTAGTCGATCACATTGTATCTCAATCTTTCAAATCTATCTTATGGATTATCCTGACCAAAATTTTACTGAATTGAAATACACTGATGTATATCTCCTACTAATTCAGAGGGGTCAATTCTATCTTGACTCACACACTGACTTGATAAGTATTTGACTGCATCCAGTAGCTTTCCGTCACTGAGTTAGAAACTCAGATGGTTCGATACTAAAGTCCAGTGAGTTGCTTACAAGTCACCATGGTGGTCTCAGATTGAAAAGACACTTATACCCATACCCTTCATGAGCTACTCTTGACAGCAGAGTACTTGGCACATGGTCACGTTCGATGTGAATGTACTCTTACATTCCCTCTGCATGCCATAACAGTGTCTCCACACTCCTTAGTTAAGAGGACAACTAACTAATATGGCATACAACGATCTATACTCGATAATGCTATCATCCTATTAATAGCATATCATTTGGTCGCAAATATTTTTAAAGACTTAATGACAAATTCTCTTTTATCGATTAATTATTATTCTAAGGACTTCATTACATTACAAAAATTAAAGATGGATAATTTATAATAAAAATATCAAATAACTTTTATTAATAAAAATTCATATACAATTAACAAGATGAACACAATCGTCTAACGATTGGCTTTGGGACATATTTTCCAACAATCTTTTTAGTGATTTTCTAACATATCTAGGGAAGAATAGGATTCTCTCATAGTGGACCCCTCCAAAGATACCACAGCATAATGGCATCTCAAAAAAGAGGAATCGAACCCTATTGAATATGGTTCGGTCCAGATGTGGTTTGCAAGTTTGTCAGTTTTTTTTTGGGATATGCACTTGAGACAGTTTGTTTTGTGCTCAATAATATTTCAAGTAAGTCAATTAGTAAAACATCATATGAGATATGATCATGGCATAGGCCAAACCTCTCTTACCTTAAGGTTTAGAGATGTCCGGCTTATGTCAAATGATTACAAACCGACCAGCTTAGACCTAAATCTAATAAGTGTTATTTTGTAGGGTATCTCAAGGAAATGAGGGGATATTACTTTTACATCCCTACTAAATAAAAGGTATTTATCAGTAGTAAAATATATTTTTTGGAAAAGAAGTTCTTTAGTGAAGGAACAAGTGCCTCTAAAGTCAAACTTGATGAAGTTCGATAGGTAGAAAAATCGACACCTGTGACTGAACCTGAATCAGATTTGATTAGATCAAATTCGGAGCCTAATGTAGAACTATCTTTAAGGCGATCTGGTAGAGTACCGTATCAGCTAGATAGATACTATAGTTTCTTGGTCTGAAATGGTGATCCTGTTGAGCTCGATGAGAACAACGAAGATCCAATCACCTATATGGATGTAATACGGAGGTCTAACTTTGAGAAATGGTTTGAAGGAATGAAGTTCGAAATAGAGTCCATGAAGGTCAACGATGTATCGACATTAGTTGATCCACCTGAAGGGATAAAACCTATAGGGTATAAGTGGATGTTCAAAAAGAAAAGGGATGCAGACGGGAAGGTAGAGACCTATAAAGCCCATCTGGTTGCCAAGAGGTATCATCGGTATTATGGCATTGACTATGACGAGACGTTCTCTTCTGTGATAATGCTTAAGTCCATTCAAATTATGCTTACGATAACAGCATACCTAGACTATGAAGTCTGATAAATAGATGTGAAGACAGATTTTCTAAATGAAGAGCTGAACAAAGAGGTGTATATGATACAACCTGAAAGGTTCACATTCATAGATGAGTCCAAGGTGTGCAAGCTTCGGAGATCCATTTATGGATTGAAACAAGCATCTCAGAGTTGGAACATACATTTTAATAAGGTGATCAGAATGTATGGCTTTGTTAAGAATGGAGAGGAACGCTGCATATACAAATGTGCTAATGGTTCTATGATTGTATTTCTATTTTATATGTAGATAGCACTCTCTTAATTGAGAATGATGTCCCTGTATTATAGAAAATAAAAATATGGCTGTCGTCATAATTCTCCATGAAAGATCTAGGAAAAGCAGCCTATATTTTAAGGATGAAGATCTATAAAGATAGATCTAAGAGACCACTTAGACTCTTCCAGCCTATGTATACAGATACCATGCTGAAATGGTTCAGCATGGAGAATTTCAAAAAAGACTATCTCTAATAGGCCATAGAATTTCTCTCTCGAAGAAAGATTATCTGACAATCCCTCAAGAGAAAGCGTATAAGTAGAATTCCATATGCCTCGGTAGTGGATTCTATAATGTACGCCATGATGTGTATGAGATTGGATGTGGTATACTCACTAGGGATAGTGAGCAGATACTAGTCAGATCTAGATGAGAACCATTGGAAGGTAGCAAAAACCAACCTTAAGTATTTGAGAAATACTAAGGATCAGTGGCTCGTTTATAGAGAATCTAACTTGAAACTTATGGGATACACTGATTTCAATTTTCAGTCAGATCATGATGATAGCAAGAATGTATTGGGATACATATTTATACTAAATGATGGAGTAGTCTGTCGAAAAAGTTTCAAGCAGCACACTGTGGCGACTCAATATGCGAGGTGGAGTACATCGTGGCATCTGATGTTATAAAAAAAGCTGTGTGGCTGAGAAAGTTCATCAGTGAGCTTGGAGTGGCCCCCTCTATTGATGGTTCAGTTCTACTTTACTGCGATAGTACTGAAGCTATAGCTCAGGTAAAGGAGCCAAAGGTGCCTCAGCAGACGAAGCATATTTTGCGTCGCCACCACCATATCTAAAAGATCGTAGATCGAGATGACATCAAGCTTCAGAATATCAATGGAAAGAAAAATCTGACCGACTTATTCATTAAAGCCCTTATGGTTAAGGAGTTCGAAGATCATAAATCGAAGATGGGTATACAATACCATACTGATTGACTTTGGTCCAAGTGGGAGTTGTTGAAAATTATGTTCCAAAGTCAATTATCAGCCTATTTACAATTAAGCTAATTGACGTAATTATGTATGATTAATCATTAATAAAATATTATTTGATAATTTTTCATCATAAGCTTATACATCTTCTATATCGAACTCCTGTGTTATGATGAGAGTCCTTATTACTATTTTAAATCAATAATTAAGAATTTATCATTTAGTCCTTAAATGAGTTTATGACCAAATGATATGCTATAACTAGGATGATAGCTATATCAAGTGTAGGTCATTGTTTATCATATGAGTTGGTTATCCTCCTAACTAAGGAGTGCGAAGATGCTGGTATGGCATACAGATGAAATATAAGAGTATATTTCACTGAACATGACCTATTTTGAAGCACTCTGCTGTCAAAAGTTACTCCAAAGGAATATGGATATAAGTGTCTCTCCAACCTGAGATCATCATGGTGACTTACAAACAACTCACTATGCTTTGATACCAGACTACTTGAATTTTTAATTTAAGGTCGAAAGATTTCTGGATACAATCAAATACTTGTGAAGTCGGTGTAAGAGTCAAGATGGGATTTACCACTCCAAGGGATTGAACAAAATGCTTTGTGTTTTAATTTAGTAAGATCTTGACCAGGGCAATGCTTGTGAGGAGTCACAGGATTTATTAGCTTAAGATACATATTAGATGTACTGTTAAGAGTTGGCAGTTTAAACTCTAAGTCATCCTGAGCATCAAGGATCAAAGAGATGAATTATATGGTAACCATATGTCAGTACATTCTGAGTGTTGCTTTGCATACATTTGGTCTATCCGAATGTCGAGTACTATTACTAGATGGTTACTCTGATTGGTACAAAAATTTATTCATATGCTACCAGCTTAAGTTTGAACCTATGGGGTCACACACATTAGAAGTTTCTCTCTGATCAATTGATAGATCGATGATTGAGAATCATCCGAGTATAAAATCGTTAATACGATTGATAATTAACCCTATGCAATAGTTGCAATAACATTATTCGCTCAGTGTTAAATTTAGAAGAATTGATCAGTGATTAGATTGTTGATTAACTCAATTTGATTGAGTATTAAAGTTTGGATCAAATCTAATTAAATTGGATTCAATTAAATCAAACCCGATTAGGTTATGGGATGACCTGATCGCTATGGGAGAATTAGTCCTGATTTGATCAAGATTTGGGTTCAATCTATTCCTAACTAGATTTGAATTTTGGGTACCTAAATAGATTAGGCTAACTTATCTTTATTTAGGTCTAAATTAATTGGGTTTAGATGAAACCTAATTAAGAAGCAAAAAATCAAAACCCTAGAGTCCAAATTAGTTGGACTTCCTTGCTTGCACCACATCATTTCTCTATGCCACTTCTCATCGCACAAAATGAGTTTGTGTGTGAGAAGAACTCCAGCAAGAGCCCCTTATTGTCACCCACCATGGATAAGGAAGAGGTGGTTTTAATTTGAATTCAAAATGGTTTGAATTCAAAACCCTAATCCCTATCATATTCAAACCACCCACCGGCCATCTTGTGAAGGACTCCTTTTGTGTGACAAAAGGAGAGTGCTCCTGATGTTTTTTCCATGCCCCACACCTCTTATTTGTCCCTTCTTAGGATGGATTTGGGTGAGGATCAAATCTGATAGAGTTTGAATTCAAAATGGTTTTGAATTCGAACTCAATTTGATCCCTATCCAACCTCTTCACCTTATGTTTGGCAACCATAAAAGTTATGATTTTTTGTGTGCCAAATATGCTCCACTTTTCACCATGTGAGAGGGCTAAGAAAGAGAGGAGCCGAACCTCTCTTTGGGGTGTTAGGATCTGTGCTGGGCACTATCATTTTGGTGTGAGCATTGGAGGTGATCCAACTCCTCTTTGGGTGAAAGACCTAGAATTGTTCTAGGATTTTTGTGTGAGAAAAAATACTAGAGAGAAAAGAGTTCTTCTATGATTTTTTTCTACTATTGAGCATCTCCTCTGATCTATCTTCGACATCGAAAGGTTTCGGGGCAATCGAAGAAAGAGATCAAATCAGATCTACCATCAGAAGCCATCTACGTGAGCTAGCACTCCCATAGAAGGCTGATCGGTTTGAGAGCTTTATATGGACGATCCATAGAGATCGGACATCTTGTGCAGCTATGAGAGATCAACAGAATTTAGATCCATGAGTTTTAGTTGTAGTGTTCATCTATCCATGCTCAAGTATAGGGTTCGGAACCCTAGTAGATGTAGATATGATCTACTTCTTGTGTTAATTTTTTCACATGCTTGCTGATTTAAATTTAGATTTTTTAGGCATTGTATATCATGTCATAGATCCTTTTGTAGGTGTTGTAAGATCTGATCTTATGTATGAATTTATATATTAAAAGGTTTAATTTAGCTTATTTTGCGGCAAAAGTTTTTGAAATGCATGCATGAAATCTTATGTTTTTTTGCAACAGTTAGGCCTTGGATTTTACTGGTTGAAGCTGGGACCGTCTACATTTGGATTTTATGATCATGAGAAGTTTGGATGATTCCTCCATCCTGGCTTATACATGGGTGCATGGGGGTTATTCACTGATCTCTAGTATGTAGCATTTACCTGTGCACATCCAATATCTATTAGGTTCATCAGGAAGGGGCATTCCTCAAGGACATGGTCCGGTGTACTGCACCCATTGCACATGGATGCAGATACTTGGTTTACACTACCCAGTCTCTATAGTTCTAAGGCCTCTAACCTACATACTAAGGTTGCAATTTTGGCCTCTATAGTTAGGAAAGTCTGAATTTGGTGCATTCCACCTCTCGAGAGTTTAGGTCTATCAGGTTTCCTAGTTGTTTTCCATTATAAATTCTTTTCAACTAGATCTTTTAGAAATTGCCAAGCTTCAGTGGGTTACTTGTACATGAATTGACCCTGTCACATGGACTCTAGTATGGTTCTGAAATTTGAATCTAGTCCTTCATAAATTATCTGACATAGCCTCTAGGTCTCTATTCCATGATATGGGCATTAGGTCAAGAGGTTCTTAAAGCGATCGAAGCATTTTCAGAATGATTCGCCAGCTAGTTGGTAAAATTGGATTATCTCATTCCTAATCCTAACTACTTTATTATGGGGAAAGAACGTCTTTAGGAACAATCCTATAAAGCCCTCCCAAGTTGTGATAGATTGGTTTGGAAGACTATAGAGTCACTTTTTAGCATTGTCCTTTAGGGCAAAATTGATCAATCTTTGCTTAACCTCATTTTTTGACAGTTGTTGTAGTCTCATGGTTGCACAAACCTCTTCAAAGTCTCTAATGAATATGTATGCATCTTCTATTTTCATGAATTTTGGAAGCATATTGATAATTTGAGGTTTAATTTCAAAATTATTTGCAGTGGATTGGGGCAACTTGATGTAAGAAGGTTGGATGAAACTGACTGGATAACATAAATCCTTAAGGGTTTAGGGCTAATTGGGTTCTCCTATTGTAGAGGTTGTTGAATTTGAAACAGGAATCAAATCAGTTCTTCTAGTCGACCCGATACCTTTTTCCATGAAAGAAGTGGAGAATTCACTTTATTTTTTATTTTTTTTTTATTTTAAAAAAAATTAGAATTAAATATAATTTTTTTTTATTTTTTTATTTTTATTATTTTCAATCAAGTTTTCAATCAAAAGAAGAGAAGAGAGATCTTAACTAGGGTTCTCCTAATTCTAAACAGCTCCTAACTGTCAAAGTTGCCTTCGAGCACTTCAAATTCAAAATTGACTAACCGAATCGATCAGATAAGTATAAGATCGATGGGAGGCTCTCCGTGCTTTCGCAATAGACCTAATTAAAGAACCACCTTTCTTCAAAATATAATTTTTGAACTACTTTACTAGACACTGACAGACCAACCAACTTGAATTCAATCCAACTCTTGGATTCTCTTATCCTATTGAGCTCAGATGTCCCTAGGGCTGGCGTCTAATCAATTTTATTTAAGAGTTAGGTTATGCAGATGCAAGAAAGTGAATTGTGGGCAAAGGAAGGGTGATCAAATTCTCACCATATATTATTAATGGGTTTTACCCTTAAAGTATTTTATGGATGTGCAATGCAACAAAGCAATAAAAATAAATAAATTTTAATTAAAAAATTTAATAGCAAATAAAATCTAGTAAGTATACAAAAGGCAAAAATAAAAACACGTATCTAACTTCCAACACTTACCAACTTAATATAAAGCGAGATAAAGGAGACATATATGAAACACTAAAAACTAAAAAGCACGAAGACCAAAAATTTAGACACAAATTAAAACATGCCAATCCCTAGCAACATCACCAAAAACTTGATGTGTCTTAAATGATACCGCAAGCGCACAGTGTGCAATGAAGCACGTTCGACAAATACAGATCGATCCCACAAGAAATTGATTTTTTTAAGGTGTGTTCAAATACTTACTCAAGCGAACTTTAATAGAGAGGAGGAGAATTTATTTGTTAGATTACTAACTATCAAAGCAGTAAATTAATTAATTGTAAAGATAAATGATCTAAAAGATCTAAAGCTTTTGAATCCACTAAACCAATAAATTAGATAGTCTTTCTATGGTTTCTTTTATGATGTCTCTTGATTAAGATATAAAATATGAATAAGCATGGATCAAGAAGAGATTTAACTCAAGTATGATCCATCAAGCATTTCGCTTTCACCCTAGTTAAGTGACTCTCCTTTCAACTTCTTCTCTTGTGTTATCCAAGTATAGGCTATGAATGAGCTCAAACCCAGCTGCAGCCCATCTTAGTTTCTATATGAAAGAAGAAAAAAAGATTTTAAAGAATTGTGAGCCTTCTATCTATCTTCTCCTCTTGGATCGAATCAAGTATGGACTATGAAGGAATTTTAATCCAACTATAGCCCATCAAGTCTCTTGACAAGAGAGATGAAAGGAGAAAGACTTAAAAATTAAAAATATAGAAAGAAATTCAAAGGAGAAGGCTTTTATTCATGGTCTAGCTTCATCACAAACTCTAGAAGGATTACTCAGCTAGATATAGTTTGATTTGAAGCCAAAAAAAATAAAATCCTATGTTACTTGCTAGAATTTAACTTGCAGAAATTAAAAAATATAGAATTAAAAGATATAAAAATTTAAACTATTATACTGCAGAAATTAAAATTACAGAAATTAAATTGAAGAAAAAGAAAACTAATTTATTGCTAAAAAAAATTTTGATACAAAGTCTTTAACTCCTAAGCCATTAACGAGGCTTGGAGTTAGAACAAAAAATAAAAAAATAAAATAAAGCAAAGCTCCCAATCTATCCCATAGAACTTGGCTTCTCTCTCTCTTAGCTTTGGGCCAACCTTCCTATGGCTGACTCTCTTACTCGTGTGTTGGAAGGATAGAAGAGAGTGGGAACAAAAGGGCTTGAGGATCAAGGACGAGTGGAGATAGGATTTTGGGTAGAACAAAATCTACAAATACAAAAACTTGAGAAAAGATTAGATGATCACCAAGAGGGGGTATGTGGGTTTTTTTATACGCTCTCTAGGGAAGGAGGTTTTTATTTGTTGTAGGATTAAAGGAAAGAGTTTCTGTTTTGTTGTGCATCCCAGGGAGTCATGTCGCATCAGCATCCCTGCCTCGTGTACAACAACCTCCCTGCATCCTTGCATTTGTGTTCGTGTTGCGTTCAGCATCCGCATGCCTATTCACGTCACCGTGGAATCCTGTATAAAATTCTTATTTAGATTGGATTGTGCATAGACTCTTCAGCAAATCGTGAGTCTACAGGTCCTTTGGTTCATGCTTCAGGGACTGCTGCAAGCCGTCAGATCGTCATCAAAATGCCTAGAAGGGCTTCATTAGATTGGCACTCGTCTCCACCATTGGATCTTGCCCAGGCTAGCTGCTGACCGCACGATTGCACCAAAATTTCACTGTTCCCCTTGTGAGCCACGTAAAAGACCATTTAAGATGTTACTGTAGCTTCTCACGCAGCTTCTCATGGACCAAGTGGTCCATGGTGGACCGGCTAGCTTATGGATTAGTTTGGGTTGATTTTTGACTTGATTTTGAACCCATTTTAACTCCATTTTTAGCCCTATTTGATCCCATTAAGCTTGCGGATTGGACTCTTTATATTGGTGCACCTCTTTTCCATAAAATATATGAAGAAGCATCAATTCTAAAAAAATAAATATCATTTAGTTTATAAATTAATACTTCTTTGATCATATTTATGCACTTATCAACAGGTGAGTTAGCTCAGATAGAAATCATGCTGGCTTGAGTAGGGATCTTAAAAATATAATTTTCTATCTTTTTTAAGAGAGTCGGCTTGGATTGACATCAAGTCGACTTGGATCTATGCCAATCTTCTTCAAACATGCCAAAGTTGACTCAAAACCTTCTAGAGTTGGCTCCAAACCTTCCAATTTTATTTTTCTTCATATTTCAGCCTCTCAATCTTAAATTTTTTTGACCTCAATGCTTTCAAATGATATTTACTTCTTCTAATTTTATTTATCTTCATAATGAGCCATCCAAACTTATGAGAATTTATTATTTTGAGTACTTTGGTTTGGCACCTTAAGAGAATTTATCCTTAAGATAAATTCTTTATTTTGGATGTTTGAAAAATTTTATATCAAATCTTAAAATATATGATTAGAATTATAGTTAAGTAAAGCTTGGTAATTATCAAAATCAATCATAGGGTCAATAATCTCTCTATTTTTAATAATAACAAAACTTTGAGTATATGTATAATAAGCAAATTATGTGTTTCAATTAATTTTATCAATATAAATATGAAGTGAATAAGGAAATACTTGTTATCAATATAAATATGAAGTGAATAAGTAAATACTTGTAAACACATACTTCATAAATATTACCATTATATTCAAAAGTGCATACATCCAAAATTATATTCAACATAACATACTCATTTTATTTATATAATTTTTCAAACAAATGAATGAGTATCTCGAGTATAATGAATCAAGTGATCAACTTAAGCATTTCAAGCATATGATCATCTCGAACATATACTCAACATAACTCTCCTTCTTTTGATAGCATCAAAAAGCACAAAGAAAGGATTACATTAAATTTTTAGAATTTGACTTTCAAAATTTTTTAAATCAAAATCATCCAAAAAAAATAAATTTTTAAAATTTTATTTAAGTTCTCCCCCTTTCAAATTCAACTTGAGTTTAACTTTTAAATTTGGATCAAGACTTCTCCTTTTTTCTCAAAAACATAGATGCAAAAGTACTTCTCAATTTGAATTAAAAGTACTTGGGCTTTAAAAATCTAATAGCAAAAATTTTTGAACAATATAGTCTGAAAAATACTTCTCTCCTTTTCGATGTTAAAATAGATCATTCAAAAATATATCACAAGAGTTTATCTTAAACAATGCAACAGTAAGAATATAGCCATGAAAATTTAGAATTACGATATAGCATACTTTTCTTTTGTCAAAAGATAAAGTGATGGAATTTAAGGTATGAATAAACTATTTGATATCAATTATAAAAATTATGATACCAATTGTGATAATACTTTTGAGAAATTTTGCTTGATATCAATTGAAAGAAGTTTGAGTTAATATCTTTGAAAAATAATCAATTTAATTCTTCTTAATATCAAATATCTTAAGATTTAACCCAAATAGCAACTATCAAAATGAATTATCTTTCTTCATTTGATCAATATAGATTTAGAAACATATCTTTCCCTTTTTGAATAAAGTTAATGCATTAAAAGGCATCTCAAATTTAATTATAAATAGACTTTGAGTTTCAAGGATTTGAGAGGGATAAAGCTTTTTAGAACAAAGAATTTTCATAAGATAAGTTTAGTTTTTCAAAAGTCTTTTTTTTTTGAAAAGCATCAAATACTTAAATTTAGAAGTAATATTAATTTCTTAATTTGTCTCAAATAACATCAGATCAAGAATGTATCAAAGTAAAATCAGAGCAAAACATGATATCAAAGTAATATAAATTTGAAATAAGATATTCTTTTCTTTTTGCTAAGAGATAAAGCAATGGAGTACAAAGCAAAATAGGTTGTCTAATGTCAATTGTGAAAATTAATCTTCTTGATATCAATCATTTTGAAAAACAAACCAAATAGCAATTAATTTGGTACCAATTAGAGGTTTTAGAAAAAATACATTTTAAATCTATTTCTTAAAAATAATCAATTATTGCAAAATATAAAAATATGTTTCAAATTTAGCTTGATATCAGATTTTTTGAAATAGTAACTTTTTCAAAAATTTTTGATCCCAGTTATTTTAGTTTTGAAGTGATAAAGATATATCAATTCAAATCAAATAGTTTTGAAAATTTAGAATGATAAATCAATTGGAATTGATATTAGCAAATCATTCAAATTAAAAGATTTTTAGTTATTATTCAAAAAGATTATTTCATCTTTTTCATAAGAAGTATTAAGCAATTAAGTTCAAAAAATATATTGATTTCTTGGATTTGTTTCAAATTATATCTTATCGAGAATATAGCTTTGCACAATTAGATTTGAGATAAAGACATTTTTTCTATATTATCAAAAAATAGATCAATAAAATACAAAGCAAATAGTAAGTTATCTGATATCAATTGAATAAAATTAATTTTTTTTTTAATTATTTAGATTTAAAGATAAATGATAGATTTCTTGAGATATTTTGCTTGATATCAACTTCAAAAGGTTCAAGAAGAGTATATTTTAAATTCAATTTTTGAAAACAATCAATCAGAGCAAAGTATCAACATTTATTAATAAATTCTCTTTTTAAGATCAAAATAATTTTTGATACTAATTAATTGTTAAAAATTGATAATATAATCAAAATATGTTAAGTGTGAATAGTTGCTTAAAATGAATTAAACAATCAAAACCATAAGAATACTCAAATAAATCCATAGGGTAAGTAAAGTATAATTATTTATCAATAATCTCTCTTTTAAGATTAATAATAATTTCTCTTATAACATTCAAATAGTATTTTCTCCCTCTGTTTTGCATAATAAATGCCACAAAATTTATTTTTCTTAGTTTTCTCCCTTTTTCTTTTAAAATATGCATATTCATTCTAAAAATAAGCTTTCCAAGAACATAATTTTCTCTCCTTTAGTTTTATAAATAATGCATAATTTTAATCAAGTGCAAGTATAAATATCAAGCATATTGAATTTCTATAAAAGATTAAATTTTTATTGATTATCCGAAACATGAATATAGAATATGATAAAAACATAAAAACATACATGTATGAGAACTAATTCTTATACTGATGACAGAAGTTGATTGCTAAAGTTACTAAAGCTTTATGAAAGAAATCCTAGCATCCTAAGTATAGGTTAGGATAATCCTAAGATGTAAGTCCATGCTGATCAGAAGGAGAGAGTGGTTTGATATTTTCAAATGACTGGCCTCGATCACAAACATCCTTTCTTGCTGAAGTAAGTACTTGAATTAATCTGGCTGACTCCTCTCTGACCAAAGATATAACCTCCATCATATCTCATCTCACCTATTGTGTCTCTGAAGTATACCTTTAAAGCTCTATACAAACCGAAGTCACGATCTTGATGAAAACTCTCTCGATGAATGCATCCTTATTCAATCTATCAGATAATCATGAGCTGCCCTCTGGATGGTTGGTCTATAAAGGTGGAGCTATCTATCTATTCTATTAGTCTACTGGCTCTTCAATCCTATCATCTGCTATAGCATAAGTGCTGGCATACAAAATAGAATCTTCTAAAGAATGTGATGCATGACCATGAAGAAGATCTTGTTGATCATATGATGTAGTAGCCGCATCTCCATACTCGGCTAGTTGGCACTAATATCCTTGATACCCTTGACATCATCTATCTTCACATCTTTCACTTTAGAAACTAGACTTCTAACTCCTACTTTCATTTTACCATAAAATTTTCTCACTAATCCAGGGTAAGTGGATAATTTTTTTTTTTTTTTTACATAGAAGAACAACTTGAAGAAGTCCTAAATTCTTAAATTTTTGCATGGGACTTCTTCTTCTATTAGATGAATTGCTTTTGGGGTGCCATTAGAGAACAAAAACCATAAGAATCAGATAGAAATGGAAAGAGAAATTTCAAATTTGGTGGGAGAGGGATTTGAAAGAAATTATGGCTCAAGAAAAAATTAAAAATAGAATGACAAAATCTTGGGATATTTCTAATTAAGAAATCCATCCTAGATCAAGGAGTTCCAAATTTATTGAGGGAATAATGAATATGGCTTGATTCCTCATAGAGCTATTTTTCTTTAAGAGCCACGAGTCAACTTCTCGATTTCAAAAGTCGACTCCTTGATACAAAAAATAGTTCAAAAAAATTCAAATTAATAAAATTGATCAATTTGAATGGAAATTAATTTTTAATCAAGTTGAGAATTGAGATTGACATTCAAATTAAGTTGGGGAATCAAAAATTAGTCAATGTAGGGCAAGATAATCAATCAAATCAGGAGTATCAAATAAAAAGAAATCTAGATAATAGCTCTATAGGTTTTGGTTTAACTAGAGAATTTTTAAATCCTTAGGGGTTCAAGCTAAATTGCAATACAAATCAACACATTAAGCACTCGATCTTTTATGAGTAAATGACTTAAGTTAGAATTCTTGTCTCATATATTTTTTAAGATGTTTCACTAATTACATGTCTCATAAGAGTGTCACAAGTAAATTCAGTTTGAAAGTTATGCACCCAAATAATTTCTCATGAAATCAGGTTCATTTTAAATTTAGGTTTCTTGAAGCAATGTGATGTGGTGAACTAAGATAACTAGCTGAATTTAAAATAAAAACTCATGCTCATAAAAATTAAGTTGATACTAAGACTAATGAAGGCATAAAGATCAATACATCTAATACTTAAGTTATAAAATATGATCGTTATGAGCATAGATAAACCATCAAAATCAATCATTCACTTAATAAATTCACTATATATTGATGACATGATATGTAAAAAGTTTAGCTTTTACCAAACATCATCATCCATCTTTTTCTTTATCCCGAAGCATCCATCCTTAAGGGTTTTTCTCTTTTCATTCTATTGGATGCTTGGTATACCTATAAAAATTATTTTATAATTTTTGGTACCCAAGCCATCTTGGGTCCAATAGAATTAGTGCATATGGTTTTTTTTGGAATCCAAATTTATTTGAGCAAAGTATGACTAATTTTCTTAATATTGTATTCTAAAATTTTATGTGCTACTTTATTACATCTATAGTAAATAATTAAATGGTTTTCATGTGAAGCTCTTGAAAACATAGTTTTGACTATTTTCTATTTTCTTAAAGAGTTCAAACAATTTTCAGCTTTGTAGAAAATAGATTTTTGATTTTTCAACATTAATTGAAGCTTTTCAAAACTAAATATGAATTTTTCAGTAATTGACTTTAATATTTCAATCTCTTTTCTTAGTTTAGCATTTTCTTCCATGAGAGAGTTTTCAAATTTCAAAAGTTTTTTCTCTTTTTTCAACCAAAGAGTTCTTTTCTTTTAAAAGATCTTCTTTTTTAATCAAGAGCTTATTCTTTTCTTCAATTAAAATCAAATTTGATTTCTTAAGCTCTTTATCTTTCAATCTTATCCTTTTGTATTCATCCATAAGCTTATGAAAGGCATTAAGTAATTCTTCAAAGATAAATTCAAAAAAGTTTTCAATATTTACTTCATCGTTGTGAGCCATAAGGTAAAGACTTGCAATACCTTCTTCCTCATTTTTGTTTTCATTACTTTGCTTCCCCTTAATTGATGCTTTCTTTTTTCTTTATTTCTTCTTCTTCTTTTTCTTTTCATCCTCATGATCCATGAGGCATATATTGGAGAGCTTCTCTTTATTTTCTTGGAAGCTTAATTTTTCTTCTTAATTTGCTCCCTCATAAATTGTTTCCAATTTCTCTCAAACTTGTTTTGCTGAAATACAAGAAGAAATTATATTGAACTCATTTATATCTAATGAACAATAAAGTATATTTCTAGCCTTGGTATTTAGTTGGGCCATTTCTTTATTATGCTTAATTAATGCATAGGATATATATGGGCCATCGATTATAATTTTTTGTAAATTATAATCATTTGATTGTATGAAGATTTTCATTCTAGCTTTTCAATATATATAATTTATGTCATTAAAGAGTGGTGGTCTCAATATAGATTGGCCTTTGGCAAATGAGGTACCAATCGAGGTTGATATGATCTTTTGCTCTAGACTGCTAGATCAACAACAAATAACAGAGCACCAGCTTTGATACCAAGTATTGTCTAAAAGGATAGCAACCTAAGAGGGAGATGAATTAGATTCTTTAAAAATTTAATTAAATCTGAAATCTAAATCAAATTTATACTTCAAATTAAACTTATTTGAGTGTTTATGAAGAGTAAATAATATATAGCAGCAGAATAAGTAAAACTGTATAAGAATTAAAATGATACAAGATATGCAAAGCAAGAGAGCAAAAGGTACAATACAAACACAATAATTTATAGTGGTTTGGTGCAACCCTGCATCTACATCCACTCTTCAAGAGCTCCTTAAAAATTTTACTATAATTCTTTTGATTATAGCATATTTGTTTTACTTAAGCTCACAAACAAATCCAGTTGTTTCTTTAGGATGACTAACCAAAATCTTATACTGATTATTTTTTGGATTCACAATCAATTCAGTTGATTTTATGGACTCACCAACTATAATCTAACATATCCAATTCTAGGCTTGGATGAGCCTTTATCATAATTTTTTTTTTCTAAAGAAACATGTAAAGAAAATAAAATATAATGAACAAAAATTTCAGCATAAAAGAAAAATAGAAAATAAACTCTTTTAGGTATGAAGAAAGTCGATGAAGAGTTACTCTTTTGATGCTTGACTTCTCTTTCTTGATGCTTGAGAAGATGTAAAAAATGTTGAAGAAAATTACTCCTTAAAAGCTCTAAAATCTATGCACTAATTCCTCTCATTTCTTCTTTTTTTCATGGTATTCAATGTTTCTCACTCAAACTGAAGGTTTCCCTCTTTAATCCTCTAGGCTCCCTTCCTAATTGATTCTCAAGCCTTTTGTAAGCTTGGAAGTGGCTTTTCAGTGAGTTTTGATTATTGAAAGGACTAAAATAGCCGTTAGACCTAAAAACTAGCTGTTGAAAAAGTATAAAAAAACTAGCCGCTATTATTGTCCTAGTGAATGGAATTGGCTACATTTACAGGCGAGTTGGTTCAGTTTGCAGGTGAGTCGGCTCAGATTGAAATCGAGTTGGCTCAAGCAAAGATCCTGAAAATGAAGTTTTCTATCTTTTTTGAGAGAGTTGGCTCAGATTGAAATCAAGTCGACTTAGATCTGTACCAATCTTCTTTCAACATGTCAGAGTTGACTCAAAACCTTCCAGAGTTGGCTCTAAATCTTTTAATTTTATTTTTCTTCATATTTCAACCTCTCAAATTTGAATTTTCTTAGCCCCAATGCTTTCAAATGATATTTACTTCTTCCAGTTTCATTTATCTTCATAATGAGCTATCCAAACTTATGAGAATTTATTCTTTTGAGTATTTTGGTTTGGCATCTTGAGAGAATTTGTCCTTAAGATAAATTTTTTATTTTGAAAACTTAAAAAATCCAACATCTAATTTTGAAATATATGATTATAATCATAAATACTCAAAGTTTGGTAACTGATGCATGTCATAGCATACCAAAATTAACCCTATCCACTACTATATAGATAGGATGAGTTGGGATTATATCTATAGAGATCTTAGTTGATTGTTTTAAAAATATAAAAAAATAAATAATAAATTATAAAAAATTAAGAATAAAATAAAGAAATTATAATAAAAATATTTTTTATTGATCAAATAAAGAAGCATACATCAAGAAAAAGAAACAAAAGTATGATACAAGATGATTTAACAAAATTGATCTTCTAGCTGCACTCGATGGTAGATGCACCTCCTTGAATCTTTCATTTTTCTCCGTGCAGACAGTAGTAGGATGACTGGAAGGCTTGATCTAGGAACTCCGAGGAAGAAAGGTAGATAGAAGTATGGGAATATAAAAAAGAAGGATCGCAGTACTAAGATTAGGACTTCTCCTAGATTTGATAGAAGGCGTGCTAGAGTTAATACCTCCCCTAGACTTATGGAGAAGAGAAAAAGAGGGAGAGAAAGGGGAGTGGCAGCTTGAAGAGAGCTTTTAAGGCATTGGCTTAATGGAGAAGAGATGCAGGGGATGATGCCCACAAAGGGGCCGATGATCCCAAAGATGAAGGTCTTAGGGCACTATTTATAGAGGGGAAGGTAGGGCCTTAGGGTTTTGTGACAAGGGTTAAGAGAGGAAAAAGTGGAGGTCCCTAGGTAAGGGAGGCATTGAATAAGGGAGCGCATCAGGGGCTTTGGAGGTGTGTGGGGAGTTATGGCAGCATGAAGGATTTCTTTTGGCATGTAAGAAAGAAAGGGGAAGGGGCGTGCGTGAAGAATATTAGCATGGCATGGAATAATTAGCATGAAATAGAGGAGGGGGCATCCACTTCTTAAGATTTTCATGAGAGGGGTGGTGACATGAATAAAGACCATTAGATCTTCATGTTACTTCTCTTTTGTTGATCAATAAGTCACGTTCACACTTGGATCTTCATAAAGAGTGATCTTTTAATCTAAGTCCTTGATATTTAAGTCATATTCATACTTGGCTCCATGTGAAATGTTATCTTTTAATCTGGACCCTTGAATCTTGAGCTTGCATCGATCCCTTCATGAATAAGTCATGTTCACACTAGAATGAGAGCTGGTTGCCTAATTCACACAAATCTGATCCAATTTAAATTCAATTTGAATGTATGAATCCAAACTCCCAATCACCTATAAAATAGACTAGAAAGTATCAAATTTTTATAAATAAAGAGTAATTAAATAGAATTGTATGCCTCTAGTGACTTAATTCAAGTATTCATCGCACCCTCAAATATTAGCAGTGTGCACCAAATTATCCTTGAATTGAAAGTTATCTTAAGCATTCGTAATGATAGTTGATACCTAGTTAGACTATTAAAGAGGCACTTTATTAAATTACTAATTCAATCCAGTTAGTGATTGAGTGTTAGCCATAGAAATTATTGAAGATCTTCTTTCACCAATTTTTCACTCTACTCTTTAAGTCCTCTAACTTGATGTGAGCTAGATTTATTATCTTCTTCAATTTCATCTCCTTATTATCTACTATTTTTTTTCTTTTTCTTTTGTCAAAAAGAGATAGTGTAATGTTTTAGCCTCTTGAGCCTTATGGCTGACCTTTGTAGCAAGCTTTCAGTCAATGAATCACAAACCAGTTGGTTTTAGGGCATTAGGTGTAGAACACCCCTCGGACTTACTGACTCGAGTCCAAAAAACTATGAGTTAAGATAGACTCTATAATAGTCTCTTAGCATCCCCACCTTTTGATGCAAACCACAATGCTTACTTAGGTGAAGGATCTCGATTACTCAATAAGACAATGTCTTTTTTTTTTGCAATAAAAAGATTTTAAAAGAAACTTTTGCATACCTCAATCTTTCCACCCAAATTTCCATGAAGTAGATTCTTCATTGAGATAAATAAGAATGGATTTTGGAAGCACTCCATAATTTGGTCTGATATAAACCCTATCATTCATTGGATTTTTTCAATAATTTTTTTCTCAATGTCTTTAAAATTATCTAGACCATTAATCATTCATTGATTAGGGTACTTGATTAACTCCAAATCGAGATAAAATTTAGGTACACAAAACTAATTATTTCTGACTATACTTGAGGACTCAATTAAATTAGTTACTCTCCCCCAACTTAATTTCCATTGTCTCCAATGTTGAGAACCTCCGGTACAACCTGATCAGGATCACCTCGCATGGAACTTGGATGTTACTCTAGCAAACAATGAAGAAAAAGAAAGAAGAATGCTAGGATTTGGTATTGGAGCTAGAGAGGGAGAGAAAGTTAGGGAGAAAAGATCTTGTATTCCACTACTTGCATTATGAAAATTCTAATACAACCTATATATATTTATACACAGCCACTAGGCCCAATCAAAAAATTTTTTTTGCTAAACCCAATACATGAAAGCACTCATTGAACCATGTCTCATATTCTCTTCCCCTTAGACTTAATCCTAATCCAAGCCCTTGAGTTAGCCCCCTCAAGCCCTCCCAAACAAGGCCTCAAGACACTTAGGATCAAATCCAATCCTAGTTCGAAACAGAATCCATGCATGATTCTGTTCGCAACTTGAAGCGGCTCGATCAGACCTCGAGTCGGCTCGACTATCATTCCATTCACGTGCCAGCTCTCTATTTCTCATCTGAGCAGACTCTCTTAGGGTTCCAAGTTGGCTCGACCTGATCTGAGTCGACTCCATCCAGATCCGAGTTGGCTCCTCTACTGGCTAAAGCAAATCTTCATACTAAGACCTCTCCTATCTTAATCCTAGGATCCAACCCTGGTCCTAGCCTCTCGGAGTCATCATTGTAACTCTTGTCATGACCTTCCAAGGCTTGGGAGCACCACACATGCACAACAATCTCCACCTTGGTGTCCCAAGCTTGGGCAAACTCCTTGGCACCCTTCAGTTTCTTGTTGTCCTTCAGTACCCTATACTCATGCATTCATTGCGTCTGCATCCACTGCCACCATAGTGGATCTTCTGCACATCACGCCCTGTACATCGACCCTATATCCTACATGCCTCCACCACCAAGGAACTTGAAACCTGCATCCTTTAAGATATCCTTCTCGATTTTGGTACTACACAGCCTCCACTAGGATCTCAGTATCCCACATCTGCTTATAGTCCAGCTATACATTTGTCCCATAGCTGCTTGTATTCGACTGTGCCCCTATCGCAGCTCCACAGCTGCCTGCCTCCCTAGCTGCGCCTAAGCCATGGTCCATAGCTGCCTATCTCCACAGTCGTGCTTGTGCTACAGCTCTACAACTGCCTGTCTTCTATCGTGCCTGTGCTGCAGTTCATAACCATCTATATCCCGACTGCGCCTGTCCTATGGTCTGCAACTATTTGTCTCCCAACTGCTTCTATGCTGCTTCTCTGACCCCCAACTATCTGTCTCCCAGCTGCGCCTATGCCACACCAAGCAGCTACCTATGCCCCGACTGCATCTATGCCACAACTCCACAATCATCTATCTCTGGCCGTGTCTTTGTTGCATCCCACAACTGCTTGTGTCCCAGTTGCACCGCTGCTCCTTCAAATCCTTCGCTCTTCGTGGACCTCTTTGAAGCTATCTTGGATACACCACACGTGGACCCCCTCGAAACTATCGAGAGATCATCCATCTCTAATCCCTCAGTGATTTTATCGATGGAATCCCTCTCTTCTCCTCCTTTCTTTCGAAGCAGACAATCCTTCTTGAAGTGTCCTATGTTTTGGCACCTGTAACACTTCAAAACCTTCTCCGATCTATCCTTGAATTTTTCTCTCTTTCCAGGTCTTCCTCATCTCTCATGAACAGTGAGCGCCTCTGAAGTAGAGCTTCCCTTGTAGATCTTCTCCTGCTACTCATTCGATCTCAGGGCACCCACAACCTCCTCATACTCCAAGGACTCCTTATCGTATATCAAGGTTGTGATCAGACCATCATACGTTGATGGGAGTGAGCACAGCAGCAACAATGTTCAATCTTCTTCTTTGATCTTTACATCTATATTCAACAAATCAGAACACGTCTGATTGAATCTTTGGATGTGACCAACCAGATCACCTCCCTCAGACATCTGTAAGCTGTACAATTACTTCTTCAGCTAGAGCTTGTTTGTCATGCTTTTATCCATGTACATCTTCTCTAGCTTCTCCCAAAGACCACTCGCTATGATCTCTGTGTTGACCTCTGGTAGAACCTGATCCACCAAGCATATCCTGATCATGCTGAAGGCAATCTCCTCTGACTCCTCCCAATCCTTAATACTAATCTTTTTTGATCTCTCTCTTATCAAGATCTTATAGATTTGCTGCTGCACCAACAAGTCCTTCAATCACTGCTGCCACAAGGTAATATTTTTCTTGCCTTCGAACATCTCAAACTCTACCTTAAAATTACTTGAAGCCATCTCAACCTTCAAGCAAACTACCAGCCCTAACCCTTCTCCAATACCATACCTCATACCGCAACAATAGGATCAAATCTGAAATAGATCTCCTCCACCTTCTTCCAACCCTTCCTTGTGTCAAAATCCTCCACCTAATTGGGAGATCACCATAACCAAAGAAGTAATAGGAAAGAAGACAATGGAAAACCTGGGCACTGCAGAAAATAGGGCTGAACTTAATCTTGGCATCTTCTTCTTTCTTCCACGTAATCGAGCTCTGATATCACTTGTTGAGAACCTTCAGTACAATCCCTTATTCCTAATCAAGATCACCTCACGTGGAACCTTGATGTTACTTCAGCAAACAATAAAGAAGAAGGATGCTAGGATTTGGCGTTGGAACCAGAGAGGGAGAGAAAGTTAGGGAGAAAAGATCTTGTATTCCACTACTTACATTATGAAAATCCTAATACAACCTATGTATATTTATACACAGCCACTAGGCCCAATCAAAAACTCTCTTTAGCTAAACTCAATACATGAAAGTACTCATCGAACCATGTCTCATATGCTCTCACTCCTCAGACTTAATCCTAGTCCAAGCCTTTAAGTTAACCTCCTCAAGACCTCCCAAACAAGACCTCAAGACACCTAGGATCAAATCCAATCCTAGCCCAAAACAAAATCCATGCACAATTTTGTTCGCAACTCAAGCTGGCTCAGTCAGACCTCAAGTCGGCTCGACTACTATGCCACCCACATGCCAGCTCTCTATTTCTCATCCGAATCGACTCTCTTAAAGTCCTAAGTCAGCTCGATCTAATTCAAGTCGACTGCACCCAGATCTGAGTTGGCTCCTCTACTAGCTGAAGCAGATCTTGTTGTGATCCAGGTGGTGTGCCCAAGGCCCAGGGGACCAAGGCTAAGGCCAAGGTCCATCATTCATGAGGGCTTCATGGAGGCTCTAGGGCTAGTTGGGCCCTAGGTTGAAAGGCTGTGGGCCTTTCGGGTTCTTGAGGTCTAGGTTATGTGGGCCTCAAGGGATCAACTCTTTATGGCCAGGTCTGGGCCCAGGATAGGTGAGATTAGGTCGAGTCATGGGTGTACATGGGCTTGGGTTAACCTAATCTCCCATAGAGTTGGTCAAGAGAGTTTTGGGTTTGGGTCACTTGACCCTGTGTTTATATATACATGCACTGTATAGGTTTGATTAAGCCAAAGAATACGAAAACCCTTTCTCCCAAGTCTCTCTCTCTCTTCTCCCTCTCTCTTCAGCTATTCTCCACACCCCAAGAGCAAGAAACCCTAGGGTTTCTTGCCACCAGGTCCATAGAAGGCAGGAAAAGCAGGGGAGGCACTAGTTTTGAGCCCCTCCCCCTTTGTGCCACCAACCATATTGCCTCTCCCTCTCTTGTAGCCACCCAAATATTAGGTCCAGGACTTAAAATCTCTTGCTATGAGGTTGGTATAAGTTTCTCTCAGATCTGGAGTTGATCTGAGATCGTTTGAGGTGCGGGTGAGATCTCCATCAACAGATCTACAGGAAAGGCTGCAGCAAGACAGATATGCAAGGTCTGGTTCTATCTACCTTCTTCTATATCTAGAATATCCTGATTCAAGATTTATAAATTGAAATACCTCGATCCAGGTCTGATCTGGTTGGGTACCAGATCTTGGATTTTTTAGAGGTGATCTTAGAGGCGTTCTTCATCTGGAACGAAAGGCTGACAAAGAAGACAGCAACCAGGCTGATTCGTCAAGGGCCTTCGATCGAGTCCAGAAGTCTCCAGATTTGTTCATTGCTAGTTCTGCTGCACCCAAGGTCCGTGGGAGGAGCCAGGATCATGCTTCAATAGTTGGTATCAGAGCCACAGTGGTGAGGAAGCGGTTCCAAGCACGAGAAGTTAAAGATCCCAAATGCTGAAAATTTTTAGCAAGGTACCATCAAGGTATAGTCTACACTTCTTGATTTTATATTGCTTGTTTGGCTTGGATCCAGTCATGGGCAGCAATATGAAGGTCAATTTTGAGAAATTTTATGGCAAAAAAATTTTTTTTATGTGAAAAATCCAGGTGGAGGATCTTCTGGTGCAAGCAGATCTGGATCAGGCTTTGGATGAGAAGCCTGAGGGAATGACAGATAGACAGTGGGCATCGTTGGAGAAGAAAGCATGCTCGATGATCAGAGGATGTTTGACGGATGCGGCGTTGTATTCAGTGCTGGAAGAAAAGACCCCGAAGGGCCTTTGGTCGAAGTTGCACACCATGTATATGGGGAAGAATATGTGCAACAAGCTAATGCTGAAGAAGAGGTTGTACAATCTTCGGATGCAGGAGAGATCTGATGTGATTGGCCACATTCAGAGGTTCAACCAGTTGTGCACGGAGTTGATGAATATCGGGGTGAAGCTGGATGAGGAGGATAAGTCCCTGTTGCTTTTGTGTTTGCTGCCAGGATCATATGACTCTTTGGTGACTACACTGCTCTACGGCAAGGAGACTCTGGAATATGAAGACATGGTCTCGGTGCTGAGGTCTAATGAGCAAAGAAAAAAGTAGACCAGAGATCGGGCTCCCCAGGAGGGTTTGGCAGTATGGGAGAGGACAGGTAGAGGCAGAGGCAGAAGCAAGTCCAGGAGGCAGTCCAAGTCCAGGAAGGGAAAGAAAGAGATGAAATGCTTCAAGTGCAACGAGTTCGGGCACTTCAAGCGAGAATGTCCACTATGGAAGAGCAAGAAGGGAGAAAGAAGTGGCTTAGAATCAGTGAGTGCAGTTGCTGGGCAGCATGTGGAGGATGATCTACTTGTGGTATCAGATGGTCACAGGCATTACATAGAGGAGTGGATACTAGACTCTGCATACTCACATCACTACACACCACACAGGTCTTGGTTTGCGACATACACCAAGACAGATGAGGGATCAGTGACTCTAGGCGACAATCATCCTTGCAAGGTGGCTGGGATAGGGACAGTCAGGGTGAGGATGTTTGATGGGATTATGAGGACATTGACAAATGTAAAGCATGTCCCGGAGCTGGAAAAGAATCTGGTGTCACTAGGCTACTTGGAGCGTAGTGGATACAGCTTCAGCAGTAGGGCTAGAAGCGGAGTATTAAATATCTCCAATGGAGCTATGGTGGTGATGAGAGGCAGGAGGTTGGACAATAATTTCTATCGCATGGAGGGATCTGTGTTGACCAGAGAGTCTGATGCAGTAGTTGCAGTATAGGACCAGCAGGGGGCTTATAGGATGTGGCACTACCGCCTAGGCCACATGGGTGACAAGGAGCTGAGGGAGTTGAGCAGGAGAGGACTCATCTCTGATCTGGAGGATGGTGCTACAGGGGAGATCTGTGAGCCTTGCCAGATGAGAAAGCAAAGGAGAGTTCAGTTCAACATCAGTACAACCCGTAGTGCAACCCCTCTGGAGTTAGTACACACGGATGTGTGGGGACCAGCCCCAGTTTCAGCTAGGAATGAGGCCAGATACTTCATGACCCTGATTGATGTTTTCTCAAGGAAACTCTGGATTTACTTCATGAGAGAGAAGTCTGAGGTCTTCACCAAGTTCAAAATCTGGAGAGCTGAGGTGGAGAAGGAGCAGGGGAGGAGTGTGAAGTGTCTGAGGTCAGACAATGGTGGAGAGTACACCAGTAGAGAGTTCTAGGACTACTGTGAGGAGTGTGGGATCAGGAGATACTTCTCAGTTAAGGGGACTCCACAGCAGAATAGGATGGCCGAGAGGATGAACAGAATACTTTTGGAAAAGGTACGATGCATGAGGCTGCAGGTAGGGCTTCCAAAGGCGTTCTGGGTTGACATAGTTGACGCAGCAGGTTACTTGGTCAATCGGTCACCTCACACCAGGTTGGATGGCAGGCTTCCAAAGGAGGTGTGGTTTGGGAGGACAGTTGGGTTGGGCCATTCACGGGTATTTGGGTCCACGGCCTATGTGCACATTGGAGCTGGTGAGCGAAGCAAGCTAGACGCCAGATCACGCAAGATGGTATTTTTAGGCTATCCGTGAGGCGTTAAGGGATACAGGCTGTGGGATCCCTTGGAAAAGAAGGTCATCATTAGTCGGGATGTGACTTTTGATGAGGAGTCAGTCCTACAGAGACGAGCAGGCATGGAGGAGTAGCAGGAGCAGAAGGAGGTCCAACAGGGCACTGCTAGACAGCTTACCTCTTTGATTTTGCCTCTTGCAGGTACTACTGGAGGACATGACATTCAAGTGGAGCACCTACCTAATGTGTCTCCACAGGTGGAGAGGATTCAGACAGATGATCAAGGCGAAGAGGTCCAGTAGGAGCGAGCTGGATCGAGGACTGATATCGGTGTTGCCCTACACAAGCCCAAGAGGACCATCAGACAACTGGACCGATATGACTTCGAGGAGATACTGTCATATGCCCTGGTGATAGTGAATGGAGACCCATATACGTATCAGGAGGCTATTGAGAGTTAGGATAGAGAGCGGTGGGTCCAGGCGATGTCTGAGGAGATGCAATCTCTCCACCAGAACTAGATGTGGCGATTGGTATAGTTGCCACAGGGGAAGAGGCCCATTGGCTGCAAATGGGTCTACAGTCGCAAGGAAGGGCCTTCAGAGCAGGGAGGTTTCAGATTCAAGGCGAGGTTAGTGGCCAAGGGATACTCTCAGAAGGAAGGCATCGACTTTAGCGAGGTCTTCTCTCCCGTCGTCAGACATACTTCCATCGGAGTGTTGCTGAGCAATGTAGCAGCTCAGGATTTAGAGCTAGAGTAGATGGATGTCAAGACGGCGTTCCTCCATAGGCATTTGGAGGAGAGGATTTACATGGAGCAGCCACCCAGTTTCAGGGATCCAGGATCAGAGGGAAAGGTTTGTTTGTTGCAGAAGTCGCTATACGGGCTGAAGCAGTCACCGAGGCAATGGTACAAGTGGTTCGACTCCTATGTGCGTAGCATTGGACTTTCCAGGTGCGAGTTTGATCCCTGTGTTTATGTTCAGTCTCTTGAGGATGGTTCTAGGGTGTTCCTACTCTTGCATGTGGATGACATACTTATAGCATGCAAGAGTAGGAAGGTTGTGCAGGATCTGAAGGCATCCTTATCTCGAGAGTTTGAGATAAAGGATTTGGGCCCTGCAAGGAAGATCCTAGGCATGGAGATTTTTAGAGACCGAGCTCGGAGGGTGCTGTATCTATCTCAGGGGGGCTACATACAGAAGGTCTTTGAAAGGTTCGGGATGAAGGGAGCAAAGCCGACAGAGCTGCCACTTGTCAGTCACTTCAGACTCTCGAAGACCATAGCACCATAGACTGAGGTGGAGGCTTAGGAGATGGAGACGGTCCCTTATGCTTTAGGAGTTGGGAGCTTGATGTATGCGATGGTCTGTTGTAGGCCAAACATCGCTCATGCAGTGAGTCAGGTTAGCAGGTTCATGGCGCAGCCTGGCAGGGAGCACTGGAGAGCTCTGAAGTGGATATTCAGATACCTGGCGGTTCAGTTGGAGTTGGCATCTGCTACGAACAGTGAGGAGGTGCAGTGGGATACTCTGACATGTCCAGGAAGGCTCAGGGGCTGATTGGCGGTTATGTAGATGCAGACTTCGGTGGAGATGTGGATACCCGGAGGTCTACGACAGGCTTCATCTTTAGCCTGTATGGAGGTCCTATTTCTTGGAGATAGTGTCTGCAGCCTATCACGGCCCTATCCACTATAGAGGCGGAATACATCGGGCTGACAGAAGCAGCTAAGGAGGCAATTTGGCTGAAGGGTTTGTTGACGGAGATGGATCTTACTCAGGAGGCCATTAGAGTGCACTGTGACAGTCAGAGTGCACTTCTACTAGCACAGAACTCAGTCTATCATGTAAGGACAAAGCACATCGACATTCGGTATCATCGGTCCAGGGAGCTTGTGGAGGATGGCGAGGTGGAGCTGGTAAAGGTACACACCAAGGAGAATCCAGCTGATGCACTTACGAAGGTACTTTCACGGGACAGCTTTCAGAGATGTGTTGAGCTGATTCGACTGATGGATAGAGTGGAGCTAGTTGAGGCCTTGGGACACCAAGGTGGAGATTGTTGTGATCCAGGTGGTGTGTCCAAGGCCCAGAGGACCAAGGCTAAGGCCAAGGTCCATCATTCATGAGGGCTTCATGGAGGCTCTAAGGCTAGTTGGGCCCTAGGTTGAAAGACTGTGGGCCTTTCGGGTTCTTGAGGTCTAGATTATGTGGGCCTCAAGAGACCAACTCTTTATGGGCCAGGTCTGAGCCCAGGATAAGTGAGATTAGGTCGAGTCATGGGTGTACATGGGCTTGGGTTAACCTAATCTCTTATAGAGTTGGTCAAAGGAGTTTTGGGTTTGGGTCACTTGACCCTGTATTTATATATACATGCACTGTATAGGTTTGATTAAGCCAAGGAATACGAAAATCCTTTCTCCAAAGTCTCTCTCTCTCTTCTCCCTCTCTCTTCAGCTATTCTCCATGCCCCAGGAGCAAGAAATCCTAGGGTTTCCTGCCGCCAGGTCCATAGAAGGCAGGAAAAGCAGGGGAGGCGCTAGTTTTGAGCCCCTCCCCCTTTGTGCCGCCAACCATATTGCCTCTCCCTCTCTTGAAGCCGCTCAAATATTAGGTCCAAGACTTGAAATCTCTTGCTATGAGGTTGGTACAAGTTTCTTTCAGATCTAGAGTTGATCTGAGGTCGTTTGAGGTACGGGTGAGATCTCCATCAACAGATCTACAGGAAAGGCTGCAGCAGGATAGATTTTTAAGGTCTGGTTCTATCTACCTTTTTCTCTATTTAGAATATCTTGATTTGAGATCTATAAATTGAAAGACCTCAATCCAGGCCTGATCTGGTTGGGTACCAGATCTTGGATTTTTTAGAGGTGATCTTAGAGGCATTCTTCATCTAGAATGAAAGGCTGACGAAGAAGACAGTAACCAGGCTGATTTCGTCAAGGGCCTTCGATCGAGTCCAGAAGTCTCCAGATTTATTCGTTGCTGGTTCCGCTGCACCCAAGGTCTGTGGGAGGAGCTGGGATCATGCTCCAACAGATCTTCATACTAGGATCTCTCCCATCTTAGCCCTAGGATCCAACTCTGGTCCTAGCCTCTCAGAGTCATCCTTGTGACTCCTCTCATGGCCTACCAAGGCTTAGGAGTACCACACATGCACAACACCCAATGGAAGAAGAGAATCATAATAAAAAATAACAGGAAAGGATACCACCTGAGTTCGATGTGTGCATTCATCGTTGAGAGGTCCTTCATTGTTGGACGTGGTGTGTTTTTGACTCCAACTAGCATGAACGTGGCTCTCCCTCCAACTTGGCTAGTAGCATCACTCATCCACTCCACTATGGAGATTCAACTTGGCTAATTATCTTTTTAGAAATTTCTACAAAATGAAAAGAAACTAAAAAAATATTACATAAGCTAGATTGCCTCCTAACAAGTGCTAAGTTTAAACATCTTCAGTCAGACTTTTATTAAGACTACTTCTAAGAAATTAGATTGCCTCCCAACAAGTGCTAAGTTTTATGTCTTCAGTCAGACACTATAAGGGAGTCCCACTTATAACCAAATTGGGTATGTCCCTCAAGATTTTAAAAGAACATGACCAATTAGGAGGCCTTGTCATCATGACAGTAAAACATCCATAGAATGCTCTACGATGATTAACCCGGACCAATAGAGTGTACTGGACAAGCACGTAATACCAGGGTCTAAAAATATGATCATAGTCTTCATGATGATCAGGAAGGAATTGTGTTTGTTTGGCTGAGATTGGGGGTGGTAGTTTAAGAATTTCTTCAACTATATCCTATTTTACTACAATCCCTTTCTCAGGTATAATGTGTCTCAACGTCATCTCTTTTCGATCTATAGCATGGCATTTTTTTCAAATTAATATTAAATCTGTCTCCATATATCATTTTAACATCATAGAAAGATTTTGAAGATAGTCATTGAACATAGTGCTAACTATACAAAGATCATTCATAAAAATTTTAATATCGTTATCCATCATTGCAAAGATATCCCATCCGACAGTTTCTTTATGTATTTTTAGAATACCTACAAGGTGGCTTCCTAGTTAGGGATTACTGGAAGGGTGTCAGCGGGTGCATCAAGAAGTAGCTTTAGTTTTAGAACAGGTGGTGATTCTAAAAAGAGAGCTATTGGGGGACTAGGTGATGGCTCATATTTTTCGATCCAAAGTAGGATAGTTTTGGGATAGGTTGTATCGACTAGGTTATTTATTCCTATGATATATCGATCTACATTAAAATCATCCATCTCGAAGTGAGCTAGACAGGAATCTAATGAATTTTGGAGGAGAATTATCGATGTAGCTTCCTCCATTGTGTTATTCATTTGTGGTCCTTGGAAAGTCTTAATTAATTTCATCATTTCATCAATTTATCCTCCCTTCCTGTTAAAAGAAATGGGTGATGCTAGGGCACTGGGAAAATGGAACCATAGATAAGTAGGGTGATGATGGAATTGGTTCATCCCACCATTTTGATTTCTCCCTACACATTTCTACCTTAGTCGAATTATTTATGTTGATCTTTTTGGTTGTGCAGGATTGTTCCTGTTGTGATCCAGGTGGTGTGCCCAAGGCCCAGGGGACCAAGGCTAAGGCCAAGGTCCATCATTCATAAGGGCTTCATAGAGGCTCTAGGGCTAGTTGGGCCCTAGGTTGAAAGGTTGTGGGCCTTTCGGATTCTTGAGGTCTAGGTCATGTGGGCCTCAAGGGATCAACTCTTTATGGGTCAGGTCTGGGCCTAGGATAGATGAGATTAGGTTGAGTCATGGGTGTACATGGGCTTGGGTTAACCTAATCTTCCATAGAGTTGGTCAAGGGAGTTTTGGGTTTGGATCACTTGACCCTATGTTTATATATACATGTACTGTGTATAGGTTTGATTAAGCCAAGGAAATATAGAACTCTTTCTCTCAAGTCTCTCTCTCTCTTCTCCCTCTCTCTCCAACCATTCTCCATGCCCCAGGAGCAAGAAACCCTAGGGTTTCTTGTCGCCAGGTCCATAAAAGGAAAGAAAAGCAAGGAGGCGCTAGCCCCTTCCCCCTTGCAGCCGCCAGCCATTTTCTTCTCTCCCTCTCTTTCAGCCATCCAAGCATCAGGTCCAGAACCTGAAATCTCTTGAGAAGAGGTTAATACAAGTCCCTCTCAGATCTGGAGTTGATCTGAGGTCGTTTGAGGTGCGGGTGAGATCTCCATCAACAGATCTACAGGAAAGGCTGCAGTAAGACATATCTGTAAGGTCTGTCTCCATCTACTTTCTTCCCTAGCTAGAATGCCCCAATTAAAGATCTATAAATTGAAAGACTTTGGTCCAGGCCTGATCTGGTTGGGTACCAGATCTTGGATTTTTTAGAGGTGATTTCAGAGGCATTCTTCATCTGGAACAAAAGGCTGACGAAGAAGACAGCAACCAGGCTGATTTCGTCAAGGGCCTTCGATCGAGTCCAGAAGTCTCCAGATCTGTTCGTTGCTGGTTCTGCTGCACCCAAGGTCTGTGGGAGGAGCTGGGATCATGCTCCAATAGTTGGTATCAGAGCCACGGTGGTGAGGAAGCAGTTCCAAGTGCGAGAAGTTGAAGATCCCAAGTGCTGAAAATTTTCAGCAAGGTACCATCAAGGTATATTCTACACTTCTTGATTTTATATTGTTTGTTTGGCTTGGATCCAGTCATGGGCAGCAATATGAAGGTTGAGTTCGAGTGGTTTGATTGCAAGAAAAATTTTTTCATGTGGAAAATCTGGGTGGAGGATCTTTTGGTGCAAGCAGATCTGGAACAGGCTTTGGATGAGAATCCTGAGGGAATGACAGATAGACAGTGGGCATCGTTGGAGAAGAAAGCATGCTCGATGATCAGAGGATGTTTGGTGGATGCGGCGTTGTATTCGGTGCTGGAAGAAAAGATCCCGAAGGGCCTTTGGTCGAAGTTGCATACCATATATATAGGAAAGAATATGTGCAACAAGTTGATGCTGATGAAGAGATTGTACAGTCTTCGGATGCAGGAGGGATCTGATGTGATTGGCCACATTCAGAGGTTCGACCAGTTGTGCACGGAGTTGATGAATATCAGGGTGAAACTGGATGAGGAGGACAAGTCCCTGTTGCTTTTGTGTTCGCTGCCAGGATCATATGACTCTTTGGTGACTACACTGCTCTACTGCAAGGAGAATCTGGAATATGAGGACATGGTCTCGATGCTGAGGTCTAATGAGCAAAGAAAAAAGTTGACCAGAGATCGGGCTCTCCAGGAGGGTTTGGCAATAGGGGAGAGGACAGGTAGAGGTAGAGGCAGAAGCAAGTCCAGGGGGCGGTCCAAGTCCAGGATGGGAAAGAAAGAGGTGAAATGCTTCAAGTGCAACGAGTTCGGGCACTTCAAGCGAGAATGTCCACTATGGAAGAGCAAGAAGGGAGAAAAAAGTGGCTCAGAATCAGTGAGTGCAGTTGCTGGGCAGCAAGTGGAGGATGATCTACTTGTGGTATCAAATGGTCACAGGCATTACACAGAGGAGTGGACACTTGACTCTGTGTGCTCACATCACTACACACCACACAGGTCTTGGTTTGCGACATACACCAAGACAGATGAGGGATCAGTGACTCTAGGCGACAATCATCCTTGCAAGGTGGCTGGGATAGGGACAGTCAGGGTGAGGATGTTTGATGGGATTGTGAGGACATTGACAAATGTAAAGCACATCCCAGAGCTGAAAAAGAATCTAGTGTCACTAGGCTACTTGGAGCGCAGTGGATACAGCTTCAGCAGTAGGGCTAGAAGCGGAGTACTGAACATCTCCAATGGAGCTATGGTAGTGATGAGAGGCAAGAGATTGGACAATAACCTCTATCGCATGGAGGGATCTGTGGTGACCGGAGAGTCTGATGCAGCAGCTGCAGTATAGGACCAGCAGGGGGCTTACAGGATGTGGCACTACCGCCTAGGCCACATGGGTGACAAGGGGCTGAGGGAGTTGAGCAGAGAGGACTCATCTCTGATCTGGAGGATGGTGCTACAGAGGAAATCTGTGAGCCTTGCCAGATGGGAAAGCAGAGGAGAGTTCAGTTCAACATAAGTACAGCCCGTAGTGCAGCCCCTCTAGAGTTAGTACACAAGGATGTGTGGGGACCAACCCCAGTTTTAGCTAGGAATGGGGTCAGATACTTCATGACCCTGATTGATGATTTCTCAAGGAAACTCTGGATTTACTTCATGAGAGAGAAGTTAGAGGTCTTCACCAAGTTCAAGATCTGGAGAGCTGAGGTGGAGAAGGAGCAGGGGAGGAGCGTGAAGTGTCTGAGGTCAGACAATGGCGGAGAGTACACCAGCAGAGAGTTTCAGGACTACTATGAGGAGTGTGGGATCAGGAGACACTTCTCAGTTAAGGAGACTCCACAGCAGAAGGGGGTGGCCAGGAGGATGAACAGAACACTTCTGGAAAAGGCACGATGCATGAGGCTGCAGGCAGGACTTCCAAAGGAGTTCTGGGTTGACACAGTAGACGCAGCGGGTTACTTGGTCAATCGATCACCTCACACCAGGTTGGATGGCAGGCTTCCAGAGGAGGTGTGGTCTGGGAGGACAGTTGGGCTGGGCCATCTACGGGTATTTGGGTGCACGGCCTATGTGCACATTGGAGCTGGTGAGCGGAGCATGCTAGATGCCAGATCATGCAAGGCGGTGTTTCTAGGCTATCCGTGAGGAGTCAAGGGATACAGGCTGTGAGATCCCTTAGAAAAGAAGGTCATCATTAGTCAGAATGTGACTTTTGATGAGGAGTCAGTCCTACGGAGGCGAGCAGGCATGAGGAGCAGGAGGAGGTCCAGCAAGGCGCTGCTGGATAGCTAACCTCTTTGATTTTGCCTTTGCAAGTACTACTGGAGGACATGACATTCAGGTGGAGCACCTACCTAAGGTGTCTCCATAGGTGGAGAGGACTCGAACGGATGATCGAGATAGAGAGGTCCAGCAGGAGCGAGCTGGATCGAGAACTGATATCGGTGTTGCCCTATATAAGCCCAAGAGGACCATCAGGCAATCGGACCGATATGGCTTCGAGGAGATGCTGTCATATGCCCTGGTGACAGCGAATGGAGATCCATATATGTATCAGGAGGCTATTGAGAGCCAGGACAGAGAGCGGTGGGTCCAGACGATGTCCGAGGAGATGCAGTCTCTCCACCAGAATCAGACATGGCGATTGGTGCAGTTGCCATAGGGGAAGAGGCCCATTGGCTGCAAATGGGTCTACAGTCACAAAGAAGGGCCTTCAGAGCAGGGAGGTATCAGATTCAAGGCGAGGTTAGTGGCCAAGGGATACTCCAGAAGGAAGGCATTGACTTCAGCGAGGTCTTCTCTCCCATCGTCAGACATACTTCCATCAGAGTGTTGCTGAGCATTGTAGCAGCTCAGGATTTAGAGCTGGAGTAGATGGATGTCAAGACGGCATTCCTCCATTAGCATTTGGAGGAGAAGATTTACATGGAGCAGCCACCCAGTTTCAGGGATCCAGGATCAGAAGGAAAGGTTTGTTTGTTGCAGAAGTCGCTATACGGGTTGAAGCAGTCGCCGAGGCAATGGTACAAGCGGTTCGACTCCTATGTGCGCAGCATTGGACTTTTCAGATGTGAGTTTGATCCCTGTGTTTATGTTCAGTCTCTTGAGGATGGTTCTATGGTGTTCCTACTCTTGTATGTGGATGACATGCTTATAGCATGCAAGAGTAGGAAGGTTGTGCAGGATCTAAAGGCATCCTTATCTTGGGAGTTTGAGATAAAGGATTTGGGCCCTGCAAGGAAGATCCTAGACATGGAGATTTTCAAAGACCGAGCCAGGAGGGTGCTGCATCTATCTCAGGGGGGCTATATACAGAAGGTCTTAGAGAGGTTCGAGATGAAGGGAGAAAAGCTGGTGGAGCTGCCACTTGTCGGTCACTTCAGACTCTCGAAGACCATGGTGCCACAGACTGAGGTGGAGGCTCAGGATATGGAGAAGGTTCCTTATGCTTTAGGAGTTGGGAGATTGATGTATGCGATGGTCTGTTGTAGGCCAGACATCGCTCATGCAGTGAGTCAGGTTAGCATGTTCATGGCGCAGCCTGGCAGGGAGCACTGGAGAGCTCTGAAGTGGATATTCAAATACCTAACGGGTTCAGTTGGAGTTGGCATCTGCTACGGACAGCGAGGATGTGCAGTGGTATACTCTAACATGTCCAGGGAGGCTCAGGGGATGATTGGCAGTTATGTAGATGCAGACTTCGGTGGAGATGTGGATATCCGGAGGTCTACGACAGGCTTCATCTTTAGCCTGTATGGAGGTCCTATTTCTTGGAGATCGTGTCTGCAGCCTATCACGACCCTATCCAGTACAAAGGTGGAGTACATCAGGCTGACAGAAGCAGTTAAGGAGGCAATTTGGCTGAAGGATTTGTTGACAGAGATGGGCCTTACTCAGGAGGCCATTAGAGTGCACTGTGACAGCCAGAGTGCACTTCTATTAGCACAGAACTCAGTCTATCATGCAAGGACAAAGCACATCGACATTCAGTATCATCGGATCAAGGATCTTGTGGAGGCTGGCGAGGTGGAGCTGGTAAAGGTACACACCAAGGAGAACCCAGCTGATGCACTTACGAAGGTACTTCCATGGGATAGCTTTCAGAGATGTGTTGTGCTGATGCAGCTGATGGACAGAGTGGAGCTGGTTGAGGCCTTGGGACACCAAGGTGAAGATTGTTGTGATCCAGGTGGTGTGCCCAAGGCCCAGGGGATCAAGGCTAAGGCCAAGGTCCATCATTCATGAGGGCTTCATGGAGGCTCTAGGACTAGGTGGGCCCTAGGTTGAAAGGCTGTGGGCCTTTTGGGTTCTTGAGGTCTAGGTTATGTGGGCCTCAAGGGACCAACTCTTTATTGGCCAGGTCTGGGCTCAGGATAGGTGAGATTAGGTCGAGTCATGGGTGTACATAGGCTTGGATTAACCTAATCTCCCATAGAGTTGGTCAAGGGAGTTTTGGGTTTGGGTCACTTGACCCTGTGTTTATATATACATGTACTGTGTATAGGTTTGATTAAGCCAAGAAAATACAGAACTCTTTCTCCCAAGTCTCTCTCTCTCTTCTCCCTCTCTCTCCAGCCATTCTCCATGCCCCAAGAGCAAGAAACCCTAGGGTTTCTTGTCGCCTGGTCCATAAAAGGAAAGAAAAGCAAGGAGGTGCTAGCCCCTTCCCCCTTGCAGCCGCCAGCCATTTTCTTCTCTCCCTCTCTTGCAGCCACCCAAGCATCAGGTTCAAGACCTGGAATCTCTTGAGAAGAGGTTGATACAAATCTCTCTCAAATCTGGAGTTGATCTGAGGTCGTTTGAGGTGCGGGTGAGATCTCCATCAACAGATCTATAGGAAAGGCTGCAGCAGGACAAATCTGCAAGGTCTATCTCCATCTACCTTCTTCCCCATCTAGAATGTCCCGATTTGAGATCTATGAATTGAAAGTCTTCGGTCTAGGCCTGATCTGGTTGGGTACCAGATCTTGAATTTTTCAAAGGTGATTTCAGAGGCATTCTTCATCTGGAACGAAAGGCTGACGAAGATGACATCAACCAGACTGATTTCGTCAAGGGCCTTCGATCGAGTCCAGAAGTCTCCAGATCTGTTCGTTGCTGGTTCCGCTGCACCCAAGGTCCGTGGGAGGAGTCGGGATCATGCTCCAACAGTTCCATGACCATTTCATTCTTGAGAGTCATAATCATTTGTTCAAAAAAAATTATAAAGACATTAAAACTTCTAGCTAGATATTGTCCCTCAGGATTATTCTTAGGCTGACTAGGCAGCTCTCCTTTTTCCTCTCTACTAAATGCGATTACTGGTTGATCAATTTGGCTCTCTAGCTTAGTGATGGATTGTGTGTGGGAGCAGAAGATTTGTCGGATATCTTCCTCAAAAGAAGGGCTGTAACTAGGTACAGACTACGAGGTATGCTGGTGTTGGCTATAGGATGGATTTCAATACTGTAATTGTGTCTCTGTAGGATCAGGTTGACCACAATCTGATGCATATGGGAGTGAAGGGTCTAAGTGTTGACTTCTATCCTGTCTAATAATTGGAGAACTTTCTCTTCAAATGATGGGCTATAGGTAGTTGGAAAAAGTTGATATTGTGAATAAAACATATCATAATCAGACACATCTATGAACGTAGATCCTTATAGTATCAAGGTAACCACTGGTTGTAGTTTTCACAAAAAAATTGGTTGAACCCTCCATCCTAGATTGTAGTCATTAAAGTATGGATTATTTTCTGGTTCATAGGCTATTTGGGTTTGATCTTGATGAACTTGCTCATACATAAACTCAGAAACTTGGTGCATGGCTGGGCATGCAACTTGTTGTGTAGGAAGAAAAGATGTAAAGGGAGAGTATCTAATAGTCAGTAGGCGATCTCATTTATAGGACAGCTCATCCTTTCTGCTGTAGAAATCTATATTCTTAGCATAGATCTAATTTATCAGATTATTCTAATATTTTAATATAAATCAAAGAGTCTAGATCAAAATAATCTCCTTCTATTTTTTTTTTAAGGAAGAGGGAGAGAAGAAGAAGAAGAGAAAAGGATGAAAAAAAGAAGTTCTAAAGATGATAACCTTAAAAAAGTTCTAGACCTAGAGAGGATAGATAAAAAGGTTGTTTTTAATTATTTTTGTTGGTTTTTCAAATAGGTGATGAAATTAAGTCAACTCTATGCTAGGATTATCCCAGACCTAGAAAGCTCCTAACTGTTCCAAGTAAACCATTAAGCAATCCAAGTGCAAACCTAACAAACCAACTAGCCAGATAAGTGTAAGGTTGGTGGAGGTCCCCCCATTGCTTTTCTTAAACACCAACTAAGTTGGTCAGATCAGCGAATGAAATCAATTAAAGAACCATCTTCTTTCAAGATGTAATCCCTGAACGACTTTCTTAGACATCAATTGATCAATTAGGTCCGATCTGGTTCAACTTTTGAGGTCACTTATCCTATTGAGCTTGAGTTTCTTAGGGCCTGACATCTAATTAATTTTAATTAAAAGGCTTAAGTTAATACAAAAAGTAGAATAATGGTTTATGGGCCAAAGGAGGATGATGAAATTCCCACCTTATGTTGTTTATGGGTTATACCCTTAAGATATTTTATATAAATATGCAATGCAAAAAGAGAGGATGTCCAATACGAGTAAGAAACCTTTAAAGTTTAATTAGTTTCTCTATTTTAGTTAAGTGTTATGAGATGTATATTTTGTTTTTTTTTATGTTAAGTTATTTAAAGCAAGAAGAATAAAAGATATGTTTTAATTAAGTTAATTAGATTTGAAGAGATTTATAGAATCTAACTAAATGTGAAGTAAATTATGCTAAGATTAAAAGGCAACTAGGTAACCTATAAGTAAAGCAAGGACTCAAATCTACTTTAAGAGTAGTAAATTATTCTAAACTATAAAAAATAGTAAATTACTAAGCTATAGGGAGCATAAAACTTTTCTATATCCACAAATAAAGTAATCTAGCTAGAAGCAGTAAATCTACCATATATGAAAAGCAATATCAGACAAAAATTTTAAAAAGAGTAAATAGAAGGTAATTAAGCAAGTAAAGTAAGTTAACTAACAATAAAAGCTAAATTACTAATCAGTAAAATAAAGTATGAAAAGCAAGAGTGCAAAAAAAGAAAAAAATCAACTTAGAATATAAAGCAGTAAAACAGTCAAGCATATAAGGTAACCATGCAATAAAATAAAGCAATAAATAAGAACAAATTTTTTTTTGATTTTTTTGATTTTTTTTTTCAAAACAATCATGCCAAGATCTCCAACAATAGTGTCAAAATTTGATGCGTGTCGTAGCATATCAAAATTAACCTTACTTACTACTATGTAGATAGGGTGAGTTGGGATCGTATCCATAAGGATCTTAGCTGATTATTTCAAAAATATATAAAAAAAATAATAGATTATAAGAAATTAAGAAAGAAATAAAAAATTATAATAAAAATATTTTTTATTGATCAAATAAAGAAGCATACATAAAGGAAAAGAAACAAAAGTGTAATACAAGATGATTTAACCAAGTTGATCTTCTAGCTATACTCGATGATAGATGTGCCTCCTTAAATCTTTCATCTTCTTCTATATAGACAGCTGTAGGATGGTTGGAAGGCTTAATCTAGGAACTCCAAGAAAAAAAAGTGGATGGAAGTATGAGAATATGAAAAAAAAGGATTGCGGCAGTAGGATTAGAATATTTTCTAGATTTGATGGAAGGTGTGCTAGGATTAGTACCTCCCCTAAACTTATAGAGAAGAGAGAAAGAAGAATAGAGAGGGGAGCGGCAGCTTGAAGAGAGCTTTTGGGGCATTGACTTGATGGAGAAGAGAAGGAGGGGATGATTCCCATAAGAGGGATGATGATCTAAAAGATGGAGGCCTTAGGGCACTATTTATATAGTGGGAGGTAGGGCATTAGGGTTTGTGACGTGGGTTAAGAGAGAAAAAATTGGAGGCCCCTAGGAAAGGGAGGCGTTGAATAAGGGAGGGCATGAGGAGTTTTGGAGGCACGTGGGGAGTTATGGCAGCATGAAGGATTTCTTTTGGCATGTAGCATAGAAAGGGGAAGGGGCGTGCGTGAAGAATATTAGCGTGGCATGAAATAATTAGCGTGAAATAGAGGAGGGGGCATCCACTTCTTAGGGTTTTCATGAGAGGGGTGGTGGTATAAATAAAGATCATTAGATCTTCATATTGCTTCTTCTCCATAGATTGATAAGTCGTGTTCACATTTGGATCTTCATGAAGAGTAATCTTTTAATCTAAGTCATTGATATTTAAGTCGTGTTCATACTTAATTCTATATGAAGGGTTATCTTTTAATTTAGACCCTTGAATCTTAAGCTTGCATTTGATCCCTTCATGAATAAGTCACGTTCATAATGGAATGGGAGCTAGTTGCCTAATTCACCCAATCTGATCTGATTTGAATCCAATTTGAATCGTATGAATCCAAACTCTCAATCAACTGCAAAATAGACTAAAGTGCATCAAATTTTTAATAAATAAAGAGCAATTAAATAGAATTATGTGTCTCTAGTGACTTAATTTAAGTGTTCATCAATAATCATCAAAATCAATCATAGGGTCAACAACCAAGAACCTTCTTAAGATGCTGCAGGTGAGCTTCCAAAGTAGGGCTGTAAACAAGAATGTTATCAAAATAAATCATGACAAATTTATCAAGGTACGGCTAATCACGTGGTTCATCAGCCTCATGAAAATGCTCGATACATTGGAAAGTCCAAACGACATTATCAGTCACTCATACAGGTCCTCCTTCATCTTGAAGGTTGTCTTCCACACATCCCCAAGCCAGATGCTTAGTTGATGGTAGCCACTCTTCAAATCAATCTTTGAAAAGATGTTGGCTTTAGCAAGTGGATCAAGCATGGCATCTAGCCTTGGAATCAAAAATCAATATTTGATGGTTATCCAGTTGATTGCCCTATTGTTTATACACATGCGCCATGAACCATCCTTCTTTGGAACCAATAGAGTAGGCACTACGCATGGACACATACTTGGTCTGATGTAGCCCTTGTCCAGCAACTTCTAGACCTATCGCTGCAACTTTCGATGTTCAGCAGGACTCATGTGATATGCCGACTTATTCGATAGACTCGCTCTTAGAACAAGATCGATATAATGATGAATGTATCTTTTAGGTTTAGTCCCGCAAGCAAATCTTTAGGAAAAATATAAGCAAAATCTTAAAGGATAGGATGTACCATGGATGAGACTTCTTGCTCAATCAACTGGCCCTTCTCCACCATTGTCAAGACGTAGCCAGCCTCCATTGCTTCCTTCAAGTAGGAATGCTTTATCAGAAGATTGATGCTACTCTCTGCTTTGTTTTAGGAAGATCCTCCTCCTTTATCGAGGCCAGAGTGATCTTTTAATTGTCCTTCTAGAATGTGTAGGTGTTTTGACAATCATCATGAGTGATGCTACAATAATATTACCATGTTCTCTCCAAAAGTAGATAACAGGCATCTATGGCAATGATGTCACACCAAACCTTGTCGAAGTATTTCTATCCAATTGAATATGACACAAGATAGTGACTATCGAGAACTACCTCACTTCCCTTTCAGAACCAAGATAACTTGTAAGGTCAAAGATGCTTTTTGGTGGTTAGATTCAGCTTCGTGACAGCCTCTTGGGAGATGATGTTTTCGTAGCTCCCTCCATCAATGATGACTTTGCAAACCTTCTTTTCAATGATGCAACAGATATAAAAGATATTGATCCGCCTCCAATCTTCTTCCTCTTTTCTTGAAGCAAGCAGGCTCTTATGAATAATTAGAGCCTCTCCTCTATCCCCAAATAATAGGAAATCTTCCTCCTCTTTACTTCCTTCATCATAGGTAGGCTCTTGTTTCTCATCAGATGGTTCCTCTTTTTCAATCAACAACTATTTTGCGGACCATCCCACAAGTTTCTTGCACTCATTCTATGTACACCCGATCTCGTCATAATTGTAGCATCACAGTGTAGAAGATCCCATTGAGGCTGGCTTTGCGGACCTCATATCAGCAGCAACACGAACAGAAGGGGTAGAAGCTGTATTACATCAAGATTGATTCTCTGATGCTTGGTTGCTTCGTAGGGGAGGATCCAATCCGGATATAATCCTACATCGCAGCTGCTCCTCAGTGACTACAACATGGTGGTATGCTTCTTTAACCATCCACAAGATGTGGAGTCTCAAAACATCTTGCATCTACTGCTGTAGTCCACCAAGATACTTCATGACCATCTGCTCTTCATTCTCCATTAGGTTGTTTCTAGAAACTAGTTGGTCAAACTCCTTCATATAATCATCTACAGAACTAGGCCCTTATCGAAAGTTTTACCGACACTAGAATAGGGATTGCATGTAGTTGAAGGGCAAAAATTTCTCTCTCAATACCTTCTTTATCTTCTCATAGTCTTAGATTTTTGTCTTGCCTCTATGCTCTCTGATTTTCTTCAACTGTTGCCACTAGGCAGACGCCCATTCTATCAACTTCAAGGCGACAAGGTTCACCTTCTTATCATCAAGAATCTCCTTGTGTTTGAAGATGCATTTGATCTGATCTAGCTAATTGAGGAACACCTCTATTTGTACACTATCCAAATATTCAGTTAAATCTACTATGATGGAATCAAACCAGTGGGTTAATCACTCGAATGAATCACCATGAGCTTCTCGTCGATGGATGGAATACCCTTGTGGAAGGGGTTTTCGAAATCTGAAGCCCCCCATCAAATCTTCGATCTTCTGGTTCTACCTCGAATTTCGCATCCCAATTTTTCAAAAGCATAAGATGTATAGTTAGATTCGCCATCTGTCTTCTCAAATCTTCACACTCTTTCATCAAATCTCGTTTTCACTGTGTGATATCATCATGGACGGCCGCCGCCTAATTTGTAGGTTGGTTCTTCTTGCGACTACCACCCACCATCTGGACCATAGGGAAGCATCTCCGCTCAAGGATTACTTGGGCTTTGATACTAACTAATACAGTCTAGACCACATTTTGATGAAAAGAGAAAGAAGATGCATGAAACAAGAAAACAGCAAAGGAGAGAAAAAAAACTCTCTTCTCTGGAGTTTTTGGTTCAATAATCATGAAAATAAACTAAACCAACTACAATAATAGCTTAAAGAGCCATATTTATAGAGTAACAATTCTAACTAAACAGCAAAAGAAATTAGAAACAAAAGAGGAAAAAGACTAAGACAAGAATTAAAAGTCTTAATTTGTCTAAGATTCTTCCGAGCTCCTGTTGACTTATCAAACAATAGATTTAGGCTCTAAAATTTGGAGTGACAGCAAAGTACCAACCTTATAGAGCACGAAAAGAGCTTTTCAAAATGAGATTATAATAGTAATTTTGATACTAGATGAGAAAGTTATGGCTATTATAATTCAGCAGTGATAAAATTGATAGGGTCAGATGCAATTAGCTTGATTTTCGATCCTTTCGGATTCAGTCCATTGAATCAAGGTATTGATCAACTAAGATGTCATGTTAGTTGGGTTGTCATAGAATTTTGATTTTATTTTTACTGTTGATCTTCCTATACATATTAGAGAACTTATCTTTGCTGATGCCCAGGGTGTTGGCTTTCCCAGGTTCTGAGTTTTTGTGGTTTGATTTATGTTTTAGTTTGTTGTTTTGGTTATGTAACCCCCATTGTACCAAAAAAAAAAATCTCTCCTTTCAATAATGTTCCATTGTTAACATTGGCAAGAGTTTGTGCGGGCAAAATCAGAAGTCAGAAAGTAGGAAGCACATTATTGGAAGATCAGTTAAGGCGTAGAGCTAGGTGTCACCCTCTCTCTCTTCCCTTTATCAACGCACTATAAAAGCTATTGCCCATGACCACTGGCTCTCATTTAATGCATTACATATTTACGTAAGACACTAAGGTTAGTTTATAGCTTTGCATTTGAAAGAGGTAATTAGATTAGGGATGACAATGGGGATCAAATCCACGAATAAACAATTCTATACTTAAAAATCCCATCCCTATATTCTCCGCACACATCTTGGATTGGGCTGGGTGAAGCAGATGGTTTTGATCAAATTAGGTCAAGTAGATGAGACAGATTCAGTTAGATTGGATCAGATAAGGAGCTCTTCGTACTAATATTCTAAAATAGTTATAATTTTGGAAGAAGAGATTTAGATTAAAATTATATTACATTAGATTCGAAGCAGTATATATCATTATTCATATTTGACTTGAATCTATTTCGAATATTTTACGTAAAACTCATCCACCTCCAGACATTTAAATAAGTCGGATGAAACCAGCTCTATTTGGAACGGGTATCCGTGGGTTGGCCATAATTGCCATCCCCAAATATACTCTACTTTATCGTCAGATATTAAGAAGCCGCTTAAAAGAACCCGGCCGTTAAGCGGCTTCTTTCAGATGATTCTTGAGAATACACAGTATATATTTTGAAAAAGGAAAGGCAATATTATACTCATTGCAGGGAAACCGAGACCCCGTGAACAAGCATATAGTAACAAGACCATGGCTCTTATCACATGGGATTCCGTCTTCCAAGCCCCATTCCTATCAACAATTTTATTTGAGTGTGGTAAAGAACCATCTAACAAATGAAAAGATAAGATAGAATTGCTTGGGCATAGGAAGCGACGAGTAGCTTCTCATGTTCCACCCGCAATTCTTGCGGGAGAAAAGAGGATGAATGCTATGACTCCGCTGCTCCTTGGTCTTGGCTTCCATTCTTGACCAGCATAAAAATGCATGCCGTAGAATTTCAACCGCATGGACGGAAAATTTGGCAATTATCTCATCCGGCAGGGCAACAAACCTGGTTCGCTCCTGAAAAGTCAAAGGAAAACGTGAATAATTAAGGAAAGCTTCAATAGAATGAATAGGTGTTCTATTATGCATCACAATCAAAATCCATTTCCTAAGTTTACATAAAGAACCTATGAGAACTTTATATGGTCGGTTCTTTTATCAGCATTGTTTTTGATCCTTGAAACTTCTTCATTAGCAGTGTTTTCAATAACACCCAGTCAGCTTTAAAGATTAATATGATAACCTGTTCACGTCTGTCATGAGAGTCAACCATCAACCCGAGGAGAGAATGGTAGAACCAGACCATGAGGTTGATCTTATTGACTCGAAAGTTTGTAATTTGAATCTTGAAGCAAAAACAAATCATTCTCTAACAAGCTTCTTATCAACTGAAACATTGAATACTAGATTATTATTGTGGAAATTGGACCAAAATACGAGACCAAGACTTACAGTAGGAAAAGTTCTGATTTTTCACGATGTGTACAATAAATGGTGCAAGAATATGTAAATATCTGATGGGAGTTCGATCAAGTTGCCATGAAGAACAAAGAGATGTTGATAAAGAAAGAACAAAAGTGTGATGGCCCGGCCCATGTAACAAGCCCACAAAGCCCAAACAAAAAAAAAAAAAGAGGAAGGGAAAAAAGAGGAGAAGACTCCCAAAGGGGGTCTTCTTCCTCCTCTCACCGTCTTCCAACCGGAGTTGGAAAGAGCCCCCTCTGGCTCTATTTAAGGAAGAGAATCCTCCTCTCTCCCCCTCACCGGAGATCCCGAAGTCCATCGGTGGCAATCGCCGAAAAATCATCGTGAAAGACCGACCTGTGCCCGTCCAATTTTCTCGCCGGAAAGTCTCGCCAGCGTCGAAGGTGAGCCTTCTCCTCCTTCCTCTCTTCTCCCCTTTCCTTTCCATGCCAGTGTGCATGCTCGCCAATGACCGAAGTCGCCGGATTTCTTTGAAAAAGGAATTCGGTCCCTTTTGAATGTGTAGGTGCGGTGGTCGCCGCCAGCCACCGACTGGGCCCTCCTCTCACTGCCAGGTCGCTCTCCTCGTGCCGACTACCGCCCCATGCCGGTCGCGCTGTCGGTCGGCCAGCCAATGAAGGGATTGGAGATCTCCTGTTTCGGCCCAAGGCAACCCACGAGAAGAAGAAGAAAGAAAAAAAGAAAAGAAGAAGAAGAAAGAAAAAGAAAAAGAAAAAGAAAAGAAAAAGAAAAAGAAGAAGAAGAAAGAAAAAAAAAAGGAAAAGAAAAGGAAAAAAAAAGAAAAAGAGAAAGAAAAAGAAAAAAGAAGAAGAAGAAAAATAGAAAATAAAATATAGACTCTCTCCCTCTTCTTCTCTCTCTTCTTCTCTCCCTAATTTCTCTTTCTCTTTCTACTTTCTCTCTCTACTTTCTCTCTCTAGATTATTTTTCTCTCCTAAGATTTTCTAGAATTTTGAAGAATGATGATGAATTTAAATGATCCTAGTGATGAATTTTTGATCTGCGATCGTCGGAAAGTACACCAGCATCCACTTTGATCAGATTAGATATTTTTAAGATTCTATTTTTTTTCATGATTTTATTGAATTATCCACATGATAGCCTCAGCATGATTTGATCTGATCGATCAAATTTGTTGAATCATATCGTCTGAAGAGTCTAAGATAAATTTTCTCTCTCTAAAATTTTCTCTCTCTAAACTGTTTCTCTCTCGATCGATTTTTCTCTCTAAAAAGATTAGTCAATGAAAGAATTTTTTTTAATATTTCTGATCTGATGAAGAATCTTAATCCATGATTGTTGGGCAGTGTATTGGCACTCACCTTGATCAGACCCGATATTTCTCAATTTGATCATCCATAATTTTGATTTAATCATGACTTGATTTGATCATGTTGATTTCACCAATCGAGATATTGGATCAATCGTAATGTTGGATTGTGTCACCTGATCAATTCGAATTGTACCTCATAAATTCTCTCTCCTCTGATTTTCTCTCTCCACTTGATTTTTATGAAACCAATGAAAAAATCTTGATCCTATCACTTCGAATCCATTTGATCCGATAATCAAACTTTGGATCGTTTATGTCCTAATTAGATTTTGATTAGATGAAATTAGATGATCAGACCCAATCTAAACCGTTGAAATATGATATTCGTATTCTTTCTGATTATTGAATTTGATCTCGTATAGGTATCATTGATACCTGATAATTGGATATTGTGATATGATTTATGAACTGAAGAATTTTGGAAGAGAATTTATAGAATTATGTGGATTTATTGAAAAACGTTCGAGGTAAGTAATGTTTTATTTTTTTCTAGATTTATCGGTAAAATATAATGTATTTTTTTGATAAGATTTGTGAAACGATGCATGAATTGGATGAATGATATTTTGCTATGAAATATCTTATTTGAAATGTTATGATGAAGCATGATTGAACATATTGATTTTATGATGCATTATATTGATTGACTTCGATACTACATGATTATATATTTTCTTATTGAAATTAGACTATGAAATATGATTTATGAAGAATTCTGATATAAGAACAATATGAATTGATAACTTGACTATGTAAGGGACCCCACCAATGGAGGCATATACGTTGGTAATTGATTTATCCTGAGGGTTTATGTCGCTAGCGAGATCAGTGACATGTCGCCAGAGAGACCAGCGGTTCTGAAGGACTTTGCTGCCAAATGATTCGCAGCTCACCGCAAGAAGATACGCGGTGTTATGATCCTGCCACAGAAAAAATATGGTCATAGCTCATAGTTGATGAAAAAAATTTAAGAATGAAAGAAATTAAAATCTTAAAAGAAACTCAAATTTTGAAAAAGAAATAAATTTGGCATGAACTATATTGCATAATCGAAATTGATTTCAAATTGATGAACTCGATATGCTTATTTTTTATAAATAATTATTTACTTAAATGCCTGATGAAATCTGTTGAAAGTGATCATTGCTTACTAAGCTGTCTAGCTCATTATCTCTTATTTTACTATTTTTACAGATGTTGAGGAATTAAGATGATACAAGATATGAATAGAAGAGTGATCAGAAGCAGAATCTCCATACTTTTATTTTAGGTTGAAAGTCTTATTGAATTTGATGTAAGGCCTATGAATCATTGTTAAATTTATTGAGATATTAAAGAAAAAATTTAGATCGTTATATTTTGGATTTAAATTATTGACTAATTATTTCGCTGTTGTTTTAGGATAGCTTGATAAGATGCCTTGCATGCTTATGGGAAGAGTTTTCTATGAGTATGCGACGGTCGCCATGACCCTCGATTCACAATCTCAGATCAAAAGCGTGACAATTAAAGTGGTATCAAAATAGAAGTGGATAAATTATGAAATATAAAATCAGATATAGAAGGGGTGTAAGTGGATAGACACTAGGGATATTATGGTGTAGATCTTTGATGATTGTAGTGGGAGAAATCTTTATAATTTTTGATTAAACATTGAGATTATGTATAAAAAGATCGCAAGAGATTATGACATATGAAGTTTGAAATATGATGGATAATCTATAGATCATGATATGATTAGTTAGATTTTGATCGAAAGTAATCACAAAAGAATTGACATGAAATTTTATTGTGCATTGTGGTTATTAATTTGATCATTGATTATTCAAGTAAATCGTAAGCTCAAATTCGATGTAAGAATAATACTATGATATTATTTTTAGTTGAGAAGTTGACTATTATTGGCAGGATAAAGATTTGATGATAAAATGTTATTCTAGGATGGATTAAGAAAATCTTTTATGATGCTTGATTGGAATATTTATTGAAATTGAACTTGATATGTGGATCATTTATATAAAGTGGCATATTAGGATGAATGCATATTTGAGGATATTACCAAGAAACCTATTTCTTATGAATGAAATGGATTATGAGATGGTAGGATATTCATTGTATTGGAATCTTTAATCATCATCTTTGAATCTAAATAATAGATCTTATTGTGTCTCTTGGAGACTATATAATGTGTATAAAATTTTAATTTAAAGATTTCGTATCTAAGTTGATCAAGAGATTTTCTAATATTATTGTTGAGGTTGTTAATGAAGGATTGATATCTTTAGATTAAGATAAAAGATATGATTTATAATTATTTGAGATTATAGGATCCATGTGAATTTATAATTTAGAAATTTTGGATTTAGAAATTGATATGAAGTTCCTTTGCTTTTGTTAACAAGATCCTTAATTGAATCTACTATTAAATGGAGATTTAATTTTTGAGGCTTGTATGATTGTTGTGAAAGAATACTTGATAGATATTAAGGATCTTGATGATAGAAATTTTAAAAAATAATAATAATGATTTGAAATTCTTATATATTCTAATTATGTCCAAATTTGGTGGAGCATCAAAGGATTTTTTTCGTTGATTTGACTTATAAGAATTTTGATTTAAAATTATCGAATTGAATTAATATGAGAATTAAGATTTGATTCATATTGATTATAGTAAATCTATTTGATGGTTTTAAATATGATATTGGACTCAAGGGTTAATCAAGATTATTGTACACTAGTAAAAGTATGAATGAGAATCAAAAGTTAATCTTTGACTTCAATTAAAATTTAAAATTTTAGATCTTTTCTATTGATAATATAAAAAAATAATTTGATCAAATTTTTTTTTTGGTGAACCTAAGAAATTTTGATTGTTAGAATAGAGTGCGCAGTGGAAGCATGGTAATCTGGATTACTTTGAGTAAGTCAGGAATGTTGACTCTTTGAGTTAAAGAATTATGATAGATGATATTTTTTGATATAAAAAATTTATTGATATTAGAAAGAATAATTTTTGGATATCTTTAATGTGATTTTCAAAAGTAGCGCTTCCGTTTACTATGCTAAAAAAAATATATATATATATATTTAGCATCCTAATTCTAGGATGAGTGGACTCTTGATTTTTGATTTTAGATTTAGAATATTTAGAGATAAATTTTCTCTATCCTATAATTAAATTCTATAATTCTCTATTTATTAGGAAGAATTTGAGATTATTTATCAAATAATGATTTTGATCTTAGATTATTATACTCAAATATTTTTCTCCAGGATATAATAAAATTTAAAGTTTGAACTCTTTTGATCATTATTATTTCTCTGATTGAATGGAAAAGATTGAGGTTATCTATTGATATTGATGATTATTCCACAAAAGATGGATTGAAGTTATTTATAATTTAATTTGATAATGAATTGATTAATTAAGAGTAGTTAATGTTTAGATAAAAAAAATTGATATACTTACTTATAATAGAGACATTGATTTTGATTATAAAAAAAATAGTTTTGATTTAGATCAACTTTTGGGTTATTGATTTTTCTCATGGAATGACTTAATGATAAAATTTGCTTCAAGAATTAGAATATTTAAGAGTTTGAGGATTTGAGTAAGAAAATTTTGATGACTAGAAATAGTGGTTTTGATTCTAATCAACACCGGTGATATTGATTTTTTCCTATGAAATGACTTAATGATAAAATTGCATCGAGAATTAAAATATCAAAAGTTTGAGAATGAGATTGATATGATAAATCTTTAATCTTTGAAAGTATGAATAAGAAAAAATATTTTTGAATTTTGATTGATTGGGATGTCATCATATGATTCATAGAAGTATATTTTCCTATCTTATGATGGGTTGAAATTAAGAGTGATTAATATTTTGAAAAAAATAAATAAATAAATGATGATGGTAAATGAGATTCTTATTCAGGAATTAAGATATTGATTTTCTTCTATTCACAAGAGATAGATTTAATTTTGATCTAGTCATGAGGTATTGAACATTATTTTATAAGAAATGAGAGCATAATTTCGAAATCTTGAAATATTAAAAATCTTGAAGATGTTGGTCTTGATAAATAAGAAAATGAATGGTTCCATTTCAGATCAATATTTGATGTACCGACTTTTTTTTATGAAATGATTTAAGAATGAATTTATATCAAGAATTAGAATATTGAAATATTCATAGATGAGATTTGTTGGTGCAGAATTTCACCGAAGCTGGAGTTGCTGGAGTTGAGATGACCGTGGTCGCCACTGGAACCTGCAAGGGAAGTCTAAACTGGAGTTGGGGGTGCTCCGGCAAGATCCTCCGATGCTCAAGTCAGTACTCTGTCCCAACAGAAATGGAGTGCTCGAGTGAAAATTTTAGCAGAGTTTTGGGATAGAGTTTTTAGCTTAGAGAAGAACGTATCTGGGGGTCCCTTTTTATAGATGAAGAGCGTAACCGATTGACAGTGACGTCTGTAACCGCCTGGTAGTGGGCCGTTCAGAGCCACGCGGAGTGTGTTACAGAGAGTAATGGCATCAGGGGTCGTTCAGGGCCACATGAAGTTTGTTACGAAAAGTGGAGTGGTGTCCGTTGTCACGACTCGCCAGAGAGTGGTGGAGCCATGTGGAATCTGTTGCAGAGAGTGGAGTAGAGTAGTGGCCGTTGTCGTGACTTGCCGGAGAGTTCAGATCTGTTGGCTGGAGCTCGGCTGGGATGTCTGATGGAGCGAAATGGCTCTCTATTCCATCGATCTAGGAGAAGCTCGGATGTTTTTGAGGCTGCTGACGAGTCTACTGTTGTCGGATGCCTCAGGCGCTGATGCCACAGGCGGGAGTCATCTGCTGTAGAAGCTCTGATGGAGACTTTCCATTGGTGAAGTCTGGTAGGAGTCCGATTGCTAGAGAAGTCCGTCTGGAATTCACCTGATGTGGAAGCTCGTCTAAAGATTATCCATCGGAGAAGTCTGGTTTCATGAAGAATCTGGTGGAGGGTCGGCCGGTGGTGGACTTCGGATGGTGTTGGGGAGATTCGGCAGACACCGGAGGCAATTGGTCGTTGTAGAAATCCAGCTACCGGAGTCCGTCTGTCGTAGAAGCTCGTTCGATGTCCATCCGCTATGGAAGTTCGGACAGAGTTTGATTCTTGTAGAAGGTTGAAAGGAGACCGCTTATTGTAGAAGCTCGGCCGAAGGTCGATTGTCGTGGGAGCTCGGAGTAGCGACCTGGCTGGTGAGTCCTGTCCCATCGTAGAAGCTTGTCTGGGATCCGGCTACGAAGAAGCTCGGCTGAAGTCTACCTATAATAGAAGTTCGAAAGAAATATATTTATAGTAGAGGCTCGAATGGAATTTGCTTACAGTAGATATCCGGGGTAGACCGCCCGCTGTGGGAGTTCGGAGTAGATCGCTCGTAGTAGGAGATCGGAGTAGACCGCTCGTAGTAGAAGTTCGGCTCTCGCAGGAGCTCGGTTGGAATCCCAAAGGTGGTCGACCACTGTAGAAACTTGGATGGAGTCTGATTACTGTAGCAATCTCGTTGTCGAAGAAGCTCGGATATCGATGAAGTCTGAAAGAAGTTCGGAGAATAGTTGATCACTGTAGAAGGTCGGCTAATAGCGAGGCCTAGAGAGCCTTTGGAGCGGCCCGGTAGATGGATGGAGAAGCTCATTGTCAGAGAAGTCTGGAAGCTCGAACGGTCGAGGGGGTTCAGAGAGACGCTACACAAGGTCAGAAGCCGGAAAAGCCCTGGAAGGGTCGGTCTTTTACAAACTTCGGTCGGGGAGTATTTTATACCCAACAAGATTCAAGTAAGAAACTATGAAGACTCAACAAGAAAAATTTCAAGGACGAAATTTTTTTTAGAGGAGAAGAATGTGATGGCCCGACCCATGTAACAAGCCCACAAAGCCCAAACAAAAAAAAAAAAGGAAGGGAAAATAGAGGAGAAGACTCCTGAAGGGAGTCTTCTTCCTCCTCTCACCGTCTCCCAACTGGAGTCGGAAAGAGCTCCCTCCGGCTCTATTTAAGAGGAGAACCCTCCTCTCTCCCTCTCATCGGAGATCCTGAAGTCCATCGGTGGCAATCACCAAAAAATCATCGTGAAAGACCGACCTGTGCCGTCCAATTTTCTCATCGAAAAGCCTCGCCGGCATCGAAGGTGAGCCTTCTCCTCCTTCCTCTCTTCTCCCCTTTCCTTCCCATGCCGGTGTGCATGCTCGCCGGCGACCAGAGTCGTCGGATTTCTTTGAGAAAGGGATTCGGTCCCTTTTGAATGTGTAGGTGCGGTGGTCGCCGCCGGCCACCGACTGGGCCCTCCTCTTGCTGCCAGGTCGCTCTCCTCGTGCCGACTACTGCCTCATGCCGGTTGTACCGTCGGTCGGCCAGCCAACGAAGGGATTGGAGATCCCCTGTTTCGGCCCAAGGCAACCCATGGGAAGAAGAAAGAAAAAAAGCAATAGAAAAGAAGAAGAAGAAAGAAAAAGAAAAGAAAAAGAAAAAGAAGAAGAAGAAGGAAAAAGAAAAAGAAAAAGAAAAGAAAAAGAAAAAGAAAAGAAAAAGAAAAAAAAAAAGAAAAAGAGAAAAAAGAAGAAGAAGAAGAAAAATAGAAAATAAAATATAGACTCTCTCTCTTCTTCTCTCTCTTCTTCTCTCCCTAATTTCTCTTTCTCTTTCTACTTTCTCTCTCTATCTTCTCTTTCTAGGTTATTTCTCTCTCCTAAGATTTTTTAAAATTTTGAAGAATGATGATGAATTTAAATGATCCTAGTGATGGATTTTTGATCTGCGATCGTCGGACGGTACACCGACATCCACTTTGATCAGATTAGATATTTTTAAGATTCTATTTTTTTCATAATTTTATTGAATTATCCACATGATAGCCTCAGCATGATTTGATCTGATCGATCGAATTTGTTGAATCATATCGTCTAAAGAATCCAAGATAAATTTTCTCTCTCTAAAATTTTCTCTCTCTAAGCCATGTCTCTCTCGATCGATTTCTCTCTCTAAAAAGATTAGTCAATGAAAGAATTTCTTTTAATATTTTTGATCTGATGAAGAATCTTGATCCATGATTGTTGGGCAGTGTATTGGCACTTATCTTGATCAGACTCGATATTTCTCAATTTGATCATCCATAATTTCGATTAATCATGACTTGATTTGATCATGTTGATTTCACCAATCGAGATATTGGACCAATTGTAATGTTGGATTATGTCATCTGATCAATTCGAATTGTACCTCATGAATTCTCTCTCCTCTATTTTTCTCTCTCCACTTGATTTTTATGAAATCAATGAAGAAATTTTGATCCTATCACTTCGAATCCAATTTGATCCGATAGTCAAATTTTGGATCATTTATATCCTAATTAGATTTTGATTAGATGAAATTAGATTATCGGATCCAATCTAAATCATTGAAATATAATATTCGTATTCTTTCTGATTATTGAATTTGATCTCGTGTATCATTGATACCTGATAATCGGATATTGTGATATGGTTTATGAACTGAAGAATTTTGAAAGAGAATTTATAGAATTATATGAATTTATTAGAATACGTTCGAGGTAAGTAATGTTTCACTTTTTTCTAAATTTATGGATAAAATATAATATATTTTTTGATATGATTTGTGAAATGATGCATGAATTGGATGAATGATATTTTATTATGAAATATCTTATTTGAAATGTTATGATGAAACATGATTAAACATATTGATTTTATGATGCATTATATTGATTAACTTCGATACTACATGATTATATGTTTTCTTATTGAAATTAGAATATGAAATGTGATTTATGAAGAATTCTGACATAAGAATAATATGAATTGACAACCTGACTATATAAAGGATCCCGCCAATGGGGGCATATACGTTGGCAATTGATTTATCTTGAAAATTTATGTTACCAACGAGACCAGCGACATTTCGCCAGAGAGACCAGCAATAAACCACCAGAGAGACTAGCGATTCTGAAGGACTTTGCTGCCAGATGATTCGCAGCTCACTGCAAGAAGATACGCGGTGTTATGACCCTACCACAGGAAAAATGTGGTCATAGCTCATGGTTGACGAAAATAATTTAAGAATGAAAGAAATTGAAATCTCAAAAGAAATTCGAATTTTGAAAAAGAAATAAATTTGGCATGAACTATATTGCATAATCGAAATTGATTTCAAATTGATGAACTTGATATGCTTATTTTTTATAAATGATTATTTACTTAAATGCCTGATGAAATTTGTTGAAAGCGATCATTGCTTACTGGACTGTCTAGCTTATTATCTTCTATTTTACTATTTTTACAGATGTTGAGGAATTAAGATGATACAAGATATGAATAGAAGAGTGATCAGAAACAGAATCTCCATACTTTTATTTTAGGTTGAAAGTCTTATTGAATTTGATGTATGGCCTATGAATCATTGTTGATTTTATTGAGATATTAAAGAAGAAATTTAGATCGTTATGTTTTGGATTTAAATTATTGACTAATTATTCCATTGTTGTTTTAAGATAGCTTGATAAGATGCCTTGCATGCTTATGGAAAGAGTTTTCTATGAGTATGCGGCGGTTGCCATGACCCTCGATTCACAATCTCGGATCGGAGGCATAATAAAAAAGGATGGAGTACTGATCAACCGACACATATTGACTTCCAAGTCCTTGAAAGCCGGAGGATATGAAGGATCATGTGAAGGGATTCTTAATCCGTGACTAGTACCAAACTAATTTCACAATCCTACGGCTTAAAGAAAGGGCGCTTAGTAAAGAACAAGCTGGTTTACAGAGAAATATGTGATTAAGATTTATCAGCAGATGGTTTGTCAAAGGAATGGATCATTCATTTGATATATGCCCTCGATAAATTCCTTACAAATCAATGCATCAATGGTCAAGCATGTCAAATCAAGGCTATTGAATCAAAACAGTTGTGTGGCACACCACCAGCATTATTTCTGTATGACATTAAATGTTGTCCATCTATCTCTGTAATAAAGGATAAATCGTGAACTACAGGTGAAAGTTCTACGATCGATCTCTTAAGCAATGAACAGATGATATAATAACGGGATGTTGGGATGGCCCGCTGCTCTAACTGTAAAATATGCTGTGCATGGGGGACTCATGCCATTGAAGCCTTGGATTCAACCAAAGAGATGAGTTAGGGTAAGAGAATGGCAGAAGGGGGAAAACAAAGCATAAATTATAAAAACTCAAAATTTCAGGAACACCACAATTCACCTTCCAAAAGAACTGTTGTATTCCAAATAGTTTCTCAAAGTCTCCTATATATTTGGTTCGGCTTTAATCTTGATAAAACTCCGCAAACGCTGCTGGCTTTCATTATGGGGAAGGTGATTCTTGTCAAGTCGGTTGTGTTCTATTCCCATTTACTGTATGTCCACTTCTTAGTTTTTCCATGAATGTACTTGAGGAGATGGCTGAACACATTGAAGACTCTTTTGCTGGTGCATCGTTACGGCTGTAGGTATATATGTTTCTTCAGTCATGGAATCAGTCATGTAAACTTACAGCCTCAGGTAGTTGGGCATTATAAATCCAGAATTTATGAATGAAGCACTATTGATTAAATTGGGCTGCAAGTTTCTTCCTAATCCTAATTCTTTATGGCTCAAATTTTGAAAGCCAGATTGCTATGCTCCCGACCCGAGATCGTGAGCTAGAGGTCATAGGACTATTAACAGTTCATGCCTATAAAACCTAAAATTCTAAAATCCTAATCTTAAATATTCCTGATAGTAGGTATTGAAAATTGTATCCCAAAGCCAATCATCAGCCTGTTGACGGTTGTACTCATATATATAAATTATATATAAACTGTTGATTAATAAAAATTATTTGATATTTTTCATCATAAGTTGTACATCTTCTTTTATGAACTCCTCTATTATGATAAAGTTCTTAGGACTATTTTAATCGATAATGGAGGATTTATCGTTTAATCCTTAAAACTTGTTTGCGACCAAATGATATGCTATTACTAAGACGATAGCTATATCAAGTATAGGTCGTTGTGTGCTATATGGGTTAGTTGTCCACCTAACCAAGGAGTATAAAGACACTGGTATGGCATGCAAGTGAGATGTAAGAGTACCTCTCACTGAACATGATCCAATTGTGGAGCACTCTGCTGTCAAGAATAGCTCACGAAGGATATTGGTATAAATGTCCCTCCAGCATGAGATCACCATGGTGACTTGCAAGCAACTCACTATGCATTAGTGCCAGACTATATGAATTTTTAATTCAGTAATAAAAAACTTCTGGGTACAGTTAAGTACTTGCGAAGTCGATGTATGGGTCAAGATGGGATTGACCGCTCCTAGTTTTAGGAGTTAGTGCTACATTGTGTTTCAATTTAGCAAAACCTTGGCTAGGGTAGTCCTTATAAGGGGCACAGGATTCATGAGGTTCACATTATAGATGTACTAACTAAGAGTTGACAGTTTAACTCTAAGTCATTCTAAGTACTGAGGGTCAAAGGGATGAATTATACGGTAACCATAGTCCAGGGTTATTGAATGTTGCTTTGTAATCATTCAGCCTATTCGGAGGAAGGATACTATTGCTAGATGGTCATTTTGATTAGTATAAAAATTTATTCCTGTACTACCAGCTTAGGTTTGAACCTATGGGATCGTACTCAAAAAAAATTTATGACAGATCAGATGGCTGATCAATGATTGAAAATCATTCCAGGATATAACTATCAATATGATTGATGGCTAACCTTATGCAAAAGTTGTAATAAAATAATTTGCTAAGGATTAGTGAATTATAAGAAAATTAATTAGTAATTAATTTATTGATTAGCTCAATTTGATTGAGCAATATGGTTTGGTTCAAGTCTGATTGAATTGGATTCAATTAGGTTTGACCCGATTAGTATTGGATTTTCTACAGATGCTAGTGTATGTGGATTTCAAAATTTTTCTAAATCCAAAATATAGTGAAAAAATTAGATTAAAATACTTTGAATCTAAGTATGCATTCATCATATGAAAACACCTATGGAACTAGTTTATATACTAAAATTAATATAAACTGATTTTAGGATGAATAAATGAAAGCCTGTAATCAATTCACATACCTGAATCACCTTCCCTTTGCTTCAAACATGTAGCTGGGGTTGAATCCAATTCTATCTATGGATCTGGGGCCTGAATAGATTTTGAATTAGTAGCACAAGTATCCAACCTCTATAGATATCTATAAGGCTAGTCTGAATAGATCCTCTTGACTCCTGCTTGCTTGAACCAAAAGCCTGAATATGCCTGAACCAATCTTGGAGATGCTTTTATTTGTGAATCATTTTGATCTTTCTTTCTTGATTCTTGAAGAAATCAAGAATCTTTTTTGATCTCTCAACTAACTAAAAAAAATAACAACCAAGAAGTGGTTGTAACAAACTCCCAACAAATTTGAGAAGAAAGAGAAGAAACCAAGAAGCTTGTGGCGCCAACAATTGACACCAACACCTAGATGCCGCCCACCTCTCTTTGAGCTCCAATGAAAGATGCCTAGAGAGAGGAGGGCATGAGCTAGAGAAAGAAAGAGGACAGGAGGCATGGGCCCAGTAATATGTGGCAGCAAGATGGGAGGAAGAGAGCTTCTGTGAGAAGTAAAGGCTAGAGTCCTTTATATAGACAACTTAAGGGTGTTCTAATGAAATTAGGATCCCTCCTCCTAATCATATTAGAAGTCTTAACCATAATATACTTGGATCAAATAAATAGGGTGCCACCCAAAACTCACCCAAGTCCACACCCAGTGCTAGGCATCCCATCATATGGGACCCAATTAAAAGTTTCAAATCAGTCCACATGGTTTCATAAATTCTCTTCAAGGATTCTAAATGAATAAAATCAAGAAACTCTTTCTCGATTTAATCCAAGCCATAAATAAAATATCCAATCATTGAATCTTATTGAATCAAATGCAATTAGATTCAAATTAAGTATAGAAATTGATTAAAACTTATCATATAAGTAAACCAACCACAAGAGAAATTAGATTCACCCAGGTGCTAGCAAGGTTAACATGAACCCAATAGGATTTCTTTAAATTCATATAAATTGATACTTCATAAGCTCAATTATTAACCAATCTAGGTCTTCTCCCTTTATATGTGACCCCATAGGTTTAATTTTATCTGGTAGTAAGAAATACCATGATCTCTATCTTAGGTATCATTGAAATCTCTTTCTGTGGTTTGAAACAATTTCACTCTAACTTGACAAAGATCATTGATCCAAAATGATCCTATTGATCTTTCATAATCTACCAGTG